>NW_026110973.1:346688-384188 GCF_024679095.1 Eriocheir sinensis | reverse complement strand
CAGCTGCTACAGAAGATCCTGATGATCCACAACCATCAACCTCTGGTTTCAGTAAACAGTCCACGTCAACTTCATCAGGACCTACTCTATCTATTGGTTCGTTTATCTGTATTTTCTTTGAAAGTCAGTTGAGCTCATGTGAAAAGTGGAACCATGTGGAGAAAAGGTTTAATTTGTAGCTAAAACATCACCACTATAATTAGCTTATTATGTGTTCATTTACTATTACTTATACTCAGCAAATTTTTTTTTCAGGTGGAAATGATGATGCAAAAGACCAATCAGCTGCTACAGAAGATCCTGATGATCCACAACCATCAACCTCTGGTTTCAGTAAACAGTCCACATCAACCTCATCAGGATCTACTCTGTCTATTGGTTCGTTTATCTGTACTATTTTCTTTGATAGTCAATCGAGCTCTCTCTCTCTCTCTCTCTCTCTCTCTCTCTCAGTGGCGCCTGCAGAAAATTTCATAGGAGTGGCCATGGGAGGGGGCACTTAAAATCTTGGGGTGGCACACCAGAATTAACAAGTAATAAATTAAGGAATTTTATTTTATTAGTACTATTATTACAACTTCATTCTCTGGCAATCGATATTTGTGACTGGCCAGTGGGGTGTCCAGTGGGATGGCCAGCAGATTTGAAGGGGTGGCCGCGGCCACCCAGGCCACCCTGGTGGCGCCACTGCTCTCTCTCTCTCTCTCTCTCTCTCTCTCTCTCTCTCTCTCTCTCTCTCTCTCTCTCTCTCTATATATATATATATATATATATATATATATATATATATATATATATATATATATATATAATATATATATATATATATTTGAAACAGGAACAGATGATGATGACACAACAACGAGTGAGTCAGCTTCTGAAGAGACAGGTGAAGAAGGAGAATCGATTACACCATCTACTTCAGTGAATGGCAAAACTGGACATGAACATTCCAAGTCAACTCCCCCCAAGCGTAAAGCATCCTCAGAGTCTGTTCCTCCAGGTGGTAAAGCAAAAAGGTAATGAGGACATATGATTTAAAATGGTATAAATATTCAACACTTGCCTGCTTCTCTAGATATGAAGGAAATAAAGAGAAAGTTAAAGGCAAAGCATATTGTGAGATTTGCTTTAAATTTATTGAAGGATCAGTCTCTCACTTGCGTAGGCATCTAAAATCTCGGTATCATCTGACCAGAGCAAAGAATGTAAAATCAACACCATCAGTTAAGTCCCAGTTCAGAAAGGTAGTTAAACCTTCTAGAGATGCTGAGAGATTCAAACTAATACTGTTGAAATTTATATGTGACCACAATATTTCATTCAATGTCATGGATCATCTTGTTAAAGTTTTGAAAAATGGTGCCCCTGATTCGAAGATCTTAAAGGCTCTTAAGTCAGGAAGAGAAACATCCAGACAAGTCATTATAAAATGCATTGGTAGTGAGAGTCTGAAGGAGATAGTGGAACTTTTACAAACTAACAAATATGCAATACTTGTTGATGAAAGTACAGATATATCAACAACAAAGCAGTTAGCCATTGTTGTTAGAGTATTGAACTTTAAAAAGAACTGTTGATGATAAATTTCTACAACTGTTGGATGTAGAAGATTCCAGCGCTGAAGGTTTATTTCAGCTTTTAAATAAATTTTTGAAACAAATGGTATCCCATTTTCAAATATGCTGGGTTTTGCTGCAGACAATGCATCAGTCATGATGGGTGAAATGGGAGGTTAAAGGCAAAACTCCTTCAGAAAGTACCTGATTTATTTGTAATTGGATGTATTTGTCACTCCTTACATCTGTGTTCCTCAGCAGCTTGCAAAAGCTCCCAAAGCAGTTGAGGAATTGTGTAGAGACATACATGTCTACATAAATCATAGCCCAAAGCGGCTCATCAAGTTTCAAGAATTTCAGGAATTTGTTGATGTTGTATCACACAGAATTCTGACTGCTAGCCAAACAAGGTGGCTTTCTCTAGAATCAGTAGTTAATAGAATTTTAGAACAATGGCCGGCACTCATCCTTTTCTTCCAAGCAGAAGCCTTGGAAGCTAGTGTAAAGTTTGCTGCAGCAATACTTGATGCCCTTAACAATCCTATTTACAAACTTTATTTCTCTTTTTTAAGTTATGTTTTGCCTATCATCAACAAGATGAACAGAGAATTTCAGAGTGAAACTGTTATGATTCATCTTGCTTACTCCAACATTTGTGCATTTTACAGGACCATTCTAGGTAATTTCATTAAAAGGAATTATATGAAAAGCAAGTCAGATCCTTTTGATATTAACTTCCAGGATCCAAATAATTTTTTGCCTGAAAGTGAATGGAATTTGGGCAGTAAAGTTGAAACCCTAATGAATGACCAAAATATACAAAAGAGAATAGGATCAGATTTTAACACTTTCAGAGTTTGTTGTCTTAATTTTACATTGAACTGTCAGGACAAATTAGTAAGAGGTTCAAAGGCCTAGGTGGTGTATTCCTCTACTAAAAGCGTGTGACCCTGCTGTTGCTCGCGTAACTGGAGTTAAAAGTTTGGTACCACTCTTTAGTAAATTTCCACAATTGATAAAAGAGTCAGAATATGATCAATGTAATGATGAGTGGAGATCCTCACTTTTCATGAAGCAGTGGCACCCATCACTTCAAATAACCCAGCTGAGTTTTGGTGTTCTGTCAAGGAAATCAAGAGCAGTGATGGAACACCTATATTTTCAAAGCTTGCAAATTTCATGTTAAATTTACTTGTTCTTCCACACTCCTCAGCTGCAGTTGAAAGAATATTTTCTTAGGTCAAACTTATAAAAACAGATCACAGAAATAGACTAAATACCACAACAATGAATGGTCTTTTACTGACCAAAGGAAGTGGCGGTTCTGTGAACTGCTATGAGTGGGAGCCAAGCAGTGCCATGGTCAAGAGTTCTGAAACTGTATTCAGAGAAAAGTGAGATGTAATGTGAAATACGCTCCTCTTCACCACACTCATCACTGATTGACTGCATGGTGAGTTCAACTACTCTTTTATTTCCAGTTACCCAGTTGCCGCAGTAGTTGTCATGCTCTAATGGTGAATTGATTTCTTATGTAAAGCTCAAATTCTACATGTAATAAGAAGTTAACATGCATTTTTATTTTTGGTGTAGTAATGAGAAAATATTTTTTTTATATAGTATGTAAGAACTGCAACTCTCCTAAGCAATGATACTTTCTTTTTCTTATTAAAGTATGTACTGTATTACTGTAATTATTCATACTGATGTTGATATTATTGTGATATATTTACCTACTATATGATCTCATGATTACTCTAGTGATATATTTACATATGTGATGCTTCACCAAAGGTAGATGCACCTATGTATGAGTTAGTGTTATTGATGTGAAGTTGCAAGAAATGACTGCAAAATTTCTATACTATGACAGTATTTTTTCTTGTCATTACTGTAAGATTGATCTCTTATTGATGCTTGAATTATTGTAATGGTATACCATACAGTGTGTGATACGAGTATCTTATTGGTATTCTTGTGAGTAACTTATGTTCTGTGTGCTGATTTTATATCTAAGTCTATGGTGATACAGTATATCTATATGCTCATATTATGGTAGTGCTATATTTACATAGAGTGTATGATGTCTTTTTGATATTCTAGGATAAGTGATTAACTTACAGGCTGTGAGCCTGTGATAATGATTTTTTTTATAGCAAAGTGATGTGAATCTACATGCTCAATATGCTCATATTTTGGTGGTGATATATTTACATACAGTGCATGATATCTTATTAATATTCTAGTGATTAACTTACAGGCTGTTATAATAATGTATATTTCATAGCAAATTGATATTATGAAATGTCTACATAGATTTACTGCATCATACTGGTGTTCCTGCAAATGTTCCTATTTTCTTATATATGATGGATAGATAGGCTGGTAATTACCACACAGTGCTTGAATCTTAAGTGTCTTCATTATCTTTCAATATATATTCTATACAATTCTAGTAAAGTTGAAAGATTTAAGTTGAATATATTGTTTCTCATATTTTTTTACTATCTAGAAAGATTCCATGTATATTTTGAATAGAATCATGACTGTATTACTTCTAGTGATAGCTATATTTACATACAGCGCATGATATCTTATTGATATTCCAGTGATTAACTTGCAGGCTGTGATGTTGTATATTTCATAGCAGTGATATTATGATATGTCTACATAGATGTACTGCATCATACTGTGTCATACATAGTCAAAGAGCAGGTGTTCCTACAAATGTTCCTAATTTAAACTTAAGATTTACAGGGAAGAAACCTCACTGGTATCTCTTTGTTTAAAGTCTATATTCACTAATGTCACAATCACACACCCATTAGCGGGTAAATAGATAGTAACGAAGATAATAGCAGTGTCCATCAACCTATATGAGAGTCATAGTGAGAGAGAGAGAGAGAGAGAATTTTTTTCTCTCTCTCTCTCTCTCAGACACAACTGCCAGACGGCTATGATGATTCCATACGTCGCTTTCAGCCGCAATTAAAGAAAATAATTCATACAGTGACGTAACGCAATAAGTAATTTGATTTAATAGATAGATGATAAATTTGATACATTTTGGTTCCAAATGGTACATTTTGAAGATCACGTGGATACATTTTGATTTTTCCTACTTGCAACACTGAACGGGCGGGCGCGGCTCAGTGTTAGCCTGACCATCAACTTGGAGAGGTGTAACGCATCGTCTCAGCCTGTCCCCACGCTCACTCAAGCTCTACGCTACCCCGCTCGTGTGTTACCCTGTTGCCCTGTATATGTCTTCCCTGGCCCACGTCTTCACCTTCGCTGCACATCACCTTGTGCTGTTTAATGTCTGCTGTGTGCTGTCCGGCTGCTGGTAATTCCTGTATACACGTGCATCTGCTGTAAGAACGTACGATTTTTTAAACTTTTTTGGGGAGACCCTTGCAGTGCTCTACCGCTCAGTGCAGGTTGTGATTGTTCTCTGTGAGCCCTGGGTTATTGTATCGTCTTGTGAGACAGCCAATATGGCACCAGTACGGTCCTCTTCCCAGCTTGCCCGCCAAGTTTGAAAGGCGCGGCAGAAGTTTATTATCTCCCATTGGCCGAGTCAAGTGTCCTTCGGCTTCTCTGTTTTGATTGGTGGCGGCACCCCCGTCCCAGGCTCTGATTGGCCCACACCCCGCGCGTTACCACAGCGAGTCATCTTAAGCCGCGGTTACACTAGTCACTGCTACCCCTGGGCTGGGCACCCAGACCAGCCAAAATCGCCCAGCCCAGGGTAAATAATTCGAGTGGACGCGCTGGATCGTTATTCTCCCAGTGGTATGGCTGGGAGCACCGTGCAAATTGTCCATGCAAATTGTCCCTCTCAGCCTCTTATATTTACCGACTTATGACCCAAAAACTGTCCACGACCCAATAGAGATTCACTTATAATTATCGTTAAAATAGTTAATTCCTGATGTTTCTTTGGCAATAGTTAGGCGTCATAAACCGTTCAATACTATGCTCTGAGGACGACAATCTGGCAATGGTGGGGGGCAGGAGAGGCATTGAGATACTGTAGTATTTAAGCATACAACTGAAACCAAATTATCCTATATAATAAAATATATAAGTATTATATTATTATATAATAACATTATTAGTGTTCCTGTATAATTAATGATCACTAACGGCACACAATTTAATAAAACAGCACCTTCACACTCGCTTGACTTGGAAACCAGATGTAAACAAACACAGGCCTTCGTCGAGCCATAACAAGCTATCAGGGCCTCAACAATATTGGCCCAGTCCTCCTCGCTTCCCATACCCATGGTTGTCGTGGTTTGTATACATCTGTGTGACCACTTGCGTTGTAAACCAGCCCTACGGCTTGCTTCCAGCCCAGGGGAACAATGACTAGTGTAACCGTAGCTTAAGTCTGTGGTACACCCACACTGCGTAAACTTGAACATCAGCCCGACTGATCAGCTGATTCATTTCCTGTGTACATTTACTAAGTTTATTTGTACCGGCAGATGATGTGTGTATTCGCTGTTTAGCCTCGTGTCAGCAGAATCACGGCCTATTGTCATTCATCCGCCGTGTGTGTATTTTTGTCTTTCATTATTACCTTCATGTTTACCCGTGTGCCTAGATATTTGCAACCTTGTCATTTCTGTGTTAAGCTTAGATCAGGTTAAAGTAATCTCGTCATATTAATCACAGTTGGTTGCTAAAGACATGTTTATTTAATTGGCTTGCTTTCGTTGCTTTGCACATTTTTTTGTATGTTCAAATTTGTAACGAGTTGTCGTTTGCACTAATTGGCTTTTTTAATTAATTGACCGAGTACTAGCCTTACATTCGTTGATAGCATACTTGCCAATGTCATTGTGTAAGCTATTTCTTTTCACAAATCTGTCATAATTTATACTATTGTGTGAGTAGGCCTATTTACCCATTTGCATGCATTCCAGCTGAGGTACCTTCACTTGCTTCATAATTGTGAACTTGAATATCAGCCCGGCTGATCAGCTGATGCATCCCCTTCCCCGCGTCAACCCACATTTCCAGTCCCTGTCTTAACCCCGTTTCCCTCCACGTTATTTCCCCAATCCGGTGTGTTATTTCCTGCCTTATTTCCTGTGTACATTTACTAATTTGATCTGTACCGGCAGATAATGTGTGTATTCGCTGTTTAGCCTCGTGTCAGCAGAATCACGGCCTATTGTCATTCATTCGCCGTGAGTGTATTTTTGTCTTTCATTATTACCTTCATGTTTACCCGTGTGCCTAGATATTTGCAACTTTGTCATTTATGTGTTGCTTAGGTCAGGTTAAAGTAACCTCTTCACATTAATCACAGTTGGTTGCTAAACATATTTTATTTAAATAAATTGGCTTGCTTTTGTTGCTTTGCACATTTTTTTTGTATATTCAAATTTCTAGCGAATTATCATTTGTGCTAATTGTCTTTGGTAATTCATTGACAGTACAAGCCTTACGTTCAATGATACCATACTTACCAATTATATTGTGTGATTTTGTCGTCACTATTGTACCGTAGGCTATTTCGTTTCACAAATTTAATTGTCATAATGTATACTATTGATTGTTTAAGTATTTACCCATTTGCCTTCCAGCTAAGGTACCTTCACTTGTTTCATAATTGTGATTGTTTTTATTTTTCTTCATGTTGACTCTCCTTACTAATTCAGTATTTGTACAGCTTTGCTTCTTATGCTCCTTCAATCAGGTCGTCATTTGCAAACTTGCAGACCCAACCTGTCAACATGCCTGATGATCCTGCTTTCTCCTCCTCTACTTCTAACCCTACTATTAACTTGCTACACGAGACACCTTCTGTCAAACTTTTCTCTGGTGAGGATCGTTCTTTCTCCGCACTTGCTTTTCCTAACCCAAATTCCAAGATGCCTTGGTTGACAGCACTGTTACCTCTGATGCTGACAAAATCTCTTTTGATTTCGCCTATTGTACCCTTCATTATCTTATCCTACTGTTACTTACCCCCCTGGTTGATTAAACTCAATTATATTACATTATAATTTATATTATATATTATATTTAGGTACACGTACATTACGCGTCTTTCCTGGATACCAGTCTCTCCCTCTCTTTTCCTTCATAGAACATGGGAAGTATATGTTGTGTGTGTGTGTGTGTGTGTTCATCGTCTTTTTGTATACCCCTTTGATCTATGTTGTGTACCCCCAGGGGTACGCGGACCCCAGTTTAGACAACACTGCTCTAAAAAAAAATTTTTTTTTTTTTTCAATTTCTGGCGAGGTCAAGTCTCCAGCACTTGACCTTTCATTAGATGCTGTTGAATATCTTGAACAAGCCTCTTGGTTTGAGGAAGGCGCGTTGTCTAAGAACAGGCTGATGTAATGTGTATATTATAATGTACATGTGTATGTATGAATGTACGTGTGGCGACACCCGGTCGGTGTCGCACAACAGGATGTCTAACAACACGTCGTGCTTTTGGCCGTGGGAAGCTGGGATGAACTGACACTAGGATCAGCAAATGATGACTTTCATCAGCCGTCATCAACCGGAACCCACACCCCTCCGGACGAACTACAAGCAAATAAAACGGGCGAACAACGCGGAGAAGGGAGAGAAGACGGGTGACGGGCAGGCGAGCGGTGCTCTGCCGCCCGGCGCCCGGCAGCGGTGTGGCTGTCTCTGATTTCGTGCGTCTCCCTCACGTAAACTGTAAACCTTATGTAGTACAGCTGTTAATATAGTTAAAATACATTTGGTATTTGTATTAACCTGAGAGAGAGAACTAAAGTGAACTAAAGTGAACTTATAACGGCTACCGCTCGGCCACACATCACTTAACTAAAAGGCTATTGTGTTGTCTCAACCACTTCAATCAACTGGAGAACGCAGGCAACGGTATACCGGACCTGACGTGAGATAACAGTTCGCGCCTTCATAATAAAAGTAACCCTTAAACTTAACACTTAAAAACAGCTAACAAAAAGGCTAACACTTAACTATTGTTGTAATTCTTATTTTATGCCCTTCACCTCCTTCTCCATGAACGTCGCGCTTCTGCTTCCCTTGATTATAAACCTGACGATAAACTAGTTGGTTTTGCGGCTAAGATTGTCAAGAAACTTGAGGACTCCCCCAAGGCTTTACCTGGCGTTCCAATTGCAGCTATGCAGAAGGACGACTCACACCAAGTTGTGTGCAACTACTGCAACAAAAAGGGTCAAACAGCACCGAACTGCTTTCACGAAAGCGTGGCATACGTTATAACGCTGGCAGTAACGCAGGTGTTCGATACAATAAGTCTTTTATCAGAGAGAGATAATTCCCCCGCCCCCCTCCTCCGGTCAAAAAGATCGTCATTCTTCTGTTCATATTCTTGTATTCTAATTATACTCTCGGAAGCTTTTATGAAAATGACTTTTCGAGACACAAAAACTGTTGTCTCGATTTCCAGCTTCCTATATATATATATATATATATATATATATATATATATATATATATATATATATATATATATATATATATATATATATATATATATATATATATATATATATATATATTATTTATTTATTTATTTATTTATTTATTTATTTATTTATTTATTTATTTATTTATTTTTTTTTTTTTTCAGAACATGAAGTTCCCATCTTCAGTGTTTATTGGGGAAGATGCTAGCTATTAACTGTATGTGAATGGGGATGCTCTATTCTTGTCAAGGATTACAAAGTTCTCAAGTAGCTGTGAAGCATTGTTTCACAGCTACTCGTACTAGGTGTTTGCTTTGGAATACCCAAAGCAAATACAGAGGGCTTTGTATCTCTTGGAAAAATACATCTTCCAGAATACCACATGTACAGTACCAGCCACTGTTGCTACATGGGCAAAAAAGGTAAATTTGTTTTATTAGTTCAGGAAAATTCTTAACCTAACAATACACTAGTATGCATTTGCCCATATTTGAATATGATTCTGATTGTGTGTGTGTGTGTGTGTGTGTGTGTAATTCACCCCTTGGTCTGCTGCGGGTCTCTCGAGACAGCCAGCCGTTCCCTTACGGAAGAGCACAGAGCTCATAGTACTGATCTTTGGGTAGGACTGAGACCACTCACACACAACACACTGCGACAACGAGGTCACAACTCCTTGCCTGACGGCGCGTGCCTACTCACTGCTAGGTGAACATGGGCTACACGTGAAAGAAGATAAACCCAACTTATCTTCACCCGGCCGGGGAATTGAACCCCGGTCCTTCTGGTTAGGAGCCAGACCAAGAGGCCATATATAGCCTCTTGTAGGGCCTCAACAGTATTGGCGCAGTCCTCCTCGCTTCCTATATCCATGGTTGTCGTCCTTGTTTACATCTGGGCTTCTCGGAAGAGCTTAGGGGCTGGACTGGGCAGGCTTCTGTGTGACCACTTGCGTTGTAAACCAGGCTAACGGCTGGATTCAAGCCCAGGCAAAATCGTCCAGCCTAGGGGTAATAGTGACTAGTGTTACCGTAGCTTAACACTACCTAACGTATGATGAGGGATGATTGAAATGCATGATGAGGATAACGATACATACTTCCTAAGATAGAAATTCATTCTAAAGAAGTACGATTATCACTTTGTCACAAATTCCTTTATACGCAGATATAAATTCATTCAAAATAAGTCTATTGTTCCTTAACACTGTGAGAGATTTCCTTAAATTCATTCAAGAAAAGTCCGATTATCACTTTATGTAACAAATTCCTTTATACGCGGATATAAATTCATTCAAAATAGGAATATTGTTCCTTGACACTTTGAAATATTTCTTTAAATTCATTCAAAAGAAGTCCGATTATCACTTTGTCACAGATTCCTTTATACGCAGATAGAAATTCATTCCAAACAAGTAATTGTTCCTTGACACTTTATGAGCGAGATTTCCTTAAACGGTTGAGGTACTTGAACCTGTCCTTGATCTTGTTGGGACTCCAGTCGTAGTACACGGGATGTCGTTCCGCCAGGTAGGCTTTTACGTTATGCCATCTTACGATGAATAGACCTTTCCCCTGGTTTCTATCACATCCTATGACAGCCTGTTTTATGTCTACGTTCTTCCGGTGTCGCGCTTTTTCTGAGGTGTCTCCAGCTTTCTGGTGAAAGTGGATGGTACCGTGCTCTGCACCGACGACACCACACTGAAGTCCTTGGTAGACGTCAAAGGACTGGTTTCCTGCATAGACAACAACACACTGAGATCTTCTGGAAACCCGGTCGCCACGGAGCACGAGATGGTGCTCCAGAAAAGGAGAGTAAATTTTGTTATAAACAATTCTAGGTTTTGATGGCTCATAACATGAAACCAGTTCTGCTTTTACGCACTCTAATTCAGGTCCATCTTCAGGTTGAGGTTCAGCTTCATGTCCACCAGCAGACTGCTCCTGCTAGGTGGCCTCTGGAGTTGAGGGCGATCTAATTGATAAAAAATAACCATTGAAAGAAATGCAGTTCCAGTCAACGTGCATATCAAGTTTATATCCACCCGTTTTTTCAGATCAGAGATCAGAGATTGAGCAAGGCCTACAATCCTCGTCCTCAACGCAGGCGATGGCTGCTTCTAGTGAGATCTTTAAATAAGGAGCCTGTAGAATCTCGAGTACGACGCTGAGATCAATGTTTTGCTCTTCCTCTTTCCTCCGCCTCTGGATAGCTTCAGTGTTTTCTTCTTTCTGGTACTTCACTGCAAATTAAAGAGAAAAGGACCCCATCAGCCAGAGTATTTATGAAACTGAACAATACAGCCATTTACATTTACAAAATTTGTGAATACTCACGCGATATGGTGTAATGTGTATATTATAATGTACATGTGTATGTATGAAGTTACGTGTGGCGACACCCGGTCGGTGTCGCACAACAAGATAATGTGTATATTGTATGACTGTACGTGTGGCGACACCGACCGGGTGTCGCCACACGTATATTCATACATACACATCTACAATATAATATACACATGACATTTTTTTTTTGTTAGCCTTTTTGTTAGCTGTCTTTAACGTGGTTTATGTTAAGTGGCGCGAACTGCTATCTCACGTCAGGTCCGGTGTACCGTTGCCTGCGTTCTCCAGTTGATTGAAGTGGTTGAGACAACACAATAGCCTTTTAGTTATGTGATGTGTGGCCGAGCGGTAGCCGTTATAAGTTCACTTTAGTTCACTTTAATTCTCTTTAGTTCTCTCTCTCAGGTTAATACAAATACCAAATGTATTTTAACTATATTAACAGTTGTATACAAGGTTTACAGTTTACGTGAGCGAGACGCACGAAATCAGAGACAACCACACCGCTGCAGGGCGCGGAGCGGCGGAGCACCACTCGCCTGCCCGTCACCCGTCTTCTCTCCCTTCTCCGCGTTGTTCCCCCGTTTTATTTGCTTGTAGTTGGTCCGGAAGGGTGTGGGTTCCGGTTGATGACGGCTGATGAAAGTCATCATTTGCTGATCCTAGTGCCAGTTCATCACAGCTTCCCACGGCCAAAAGCACGACGTGTTGTTAGACATCCTGTTGTGCGACACCGACCGGGTGTCGCCACACGTACAGTCATACATACACATGTACATTATAATATACACATTACATCGCTCGGTTCTCTAAAAGTCGCGACCTCGCGACTCACCCGACCTTTAAAAGCAGTGTACCTACCCATGTTACAGTCGCACAATGTGTACTAGTTAAACGAGGTCCTGTTATTGCATTAAAAAAATATATACAAGTCAGAGCCCGCCTAACGATACAGCATCAGGAAATGCCAATGATAATACAAATAATCATGGAAATAACAAGAAATGGGCAAAGTACATATGTAGCAGTCACCGCTCAAATTCCGTGTTCCTTCCCCTCAGTGACAAGAAAATGGGGTGCTGCAAAGAGAGACTAAGATTCTCGGTGTTTTCATGTAATGTTCATCGTCACTGTGTCTGCCAGTCTGTCTTGTCGCGTCTTCATCGTTAACTTTCCTTGTATTCGTTTACCTTTGACTGTCCGTCCACGTTCTCTTGTCGTCCACCGTTACACATTGTTCCACACATACACCAACACTTAAATGTTAACCCACACAAACAACATTCACACAAACGCATACACAAACAAACACCAATCCTATGTGTTGTCCTTGTCGTGATGAGCTCTGTAAGTTTTGTCCAATAAAGTAACCCTGGCGGATATGACTTTCTCTATCCGTGAACCGATTAGCACTTAGAACACTCGCTACCACCAACACATACAGGGCGAGGTAAACAGGGCTAGAGTCGTGGACATGGAAGCTCAGTACTATTCCGAGAAAACAAAACAATAGCTCGAAAAATTATTTGCATGATACATCCTAGTAAAATTAAATTGACTAAACTGTCATTAGGATACATGGTAATGGAGCTATTTGGAATAGTAAAAAGAAAAAGGAACAATCCTTGAAGATCTGCTACACACTGAACCTTCGAGTCACACCTGGACACAAAACTGTCGCATTGAAACACTCATCCGTTGCGTGACAATTAATTGCCAGTGTCGTTACCCTCGGCACGCCTTCAAGACGGGTGGGGTTTACAACAATAGATAAGGTTGTGTGAAAAGAGGTAACGTTACCCGTAGTCTCCCAATAGTTACAATGTGATAACAAGGACAAGTCTGGAGAACCTTAGAAGCATCGGCAGTCAGCACCACTAACTCCTAATACTCCGTTTTTCAGGTCTACAGTACTATAAAAGAAAATCCTGTCACCAAGTTGTGAAATCACTGTTGTAACAAATCTCACTGAAATATAATTCCAGCATAATTGATTAAAGTAATTCCAGCATTAATAAACATCAAATGAAAAAGACAAATTTCCACCTATCTCTCGATCGTAACTAACTGAGCAGGGTGGGTAGTGCATATTTAATCATTTTATGTCTTATATATATATATATATATATATATATATATATATATATATATATATATATATATATATATATATATTATATATATATATATATATGGAGAGAGAGAGAGAGAGAGAGAGAGAGAGAGAGAGAGAGAGAGAGAGAGAGAGAGAGAGAGAGAGAGAGAGAGATTAAAATATATACAACATGTCAATGAGTAACCCTGATTCTTATTCCAGGCCCAGCGCTGGTATACCTCACTGACAGTGAAGTGCGTCTGATGGACTCCTATATGAAGTACTACAGGCCACTTGCACCCTCTTGTATGACACCTCAGTGTTTTGTATTGCCAACAAGAATACAAAGGAGCGATGCAGAATGTTGCCCAAAGATTTCATTCTCCAACCTGGCAAAACTCATCAGTAACACTGCAAGAAGATGCACGCCAGAACCAAAAATACCATATCGCATCCTAAGGTGCTCGCAGATCACACCGATATGGGACGAGATAAAAGGACCCTACCTTTAGAAATAAGCTTGCCACACTGTGTGGCCACTCCCTGGGTACCGCTATTTGCTATTATGAATTTAGCGGCAAAGTGGTGCCAGGGATGGAAGTAATAGTAAATTAAATGAACTAAGAAATCGGTGCAAACTAAAGAATGATGAGCAAATATGCAACCAAGACACTGAGGTGCTACCTGATGCGGAGTGGCAAGTGCCGTAAGTATGCTGGTTAATGTGGAATGTGATCAGGTTACTTATTTGATATATGTAAACATATTTGGGTGTACAGTGGATGGATTGTATTTATCCCAAAGATCATCCTGTCAAGTGAGGGCTATGGCAGACAGTTCAATGGTGGAGGCTGACCCACCTCAGCATGCAAAAGAGGCTTCCTGACCTGTGAAAAGGTGGATGACTTCTTCGTCCTCAGTCCTCCGTCACCGGGGAAATCAAAACTGAACGAGGAAGCAGCATCTGCACTGACAGATAGAGGGTGTGTAGAAACAGTACTAATGACATGTGACAATATGCATGCTTGTAATGATACATAACTAACAGAACTCTCTTCATTTTAGAAGTGTTATGTCACTGGTACCAAGGCACTTCCCGTCGGACCTATCTATGCTGTCGCCTGTGGAAACTCTCACAATTTCCACCAATCAAACAATCAATACTATACAGCAAGACTAAACTAGACACTGCAGTAGTGTATGCGGACATCCGCAAAGCCATAAAGGCGGTTGACATAGGCGCCGAGACTGGATCGGTGTTCATAAAGTGGAAAGAAGTTAAAGCATCCATGAATGGCCTAATTCCCGAGTACAAAGAGTGGGACAAAGAAAATATTAAAATAAATATAAATATTTGAAAAAGATGCGCAAAGAACTCAACATCTAAAATGTTTAATCTAATATTCAACCTTAGGGTAAGGGTTGAAGGAATGAAAGTTATGGAGGACCAGTGTAAGGGATACTGGCAAAGGAAAAAACGAACCATTATTTTTTTGTTAGCTTGAGTAATATGTATTGGATGGAAATGGATGTTACAAAGGATGTTTGTTTCATTTTTCTGATTATCCATTATGCTCAATGTTGACATACTATCATTATTCATAGTTAGCTAGGGTCATCATTTCATATAATCTTGCCTTTTCTCTCCGCAGATCTGGCACCACTCTGGGGTTTTCCCCACCAGAGTATGAGACTGGTAACCTTGCCGTGGTGTGCCAGCTTAGCTACCTTGTGTGCTGTAACCTTAAGGGAGCTATAACCACAAGGATGACTGACTACCAATGACCAGTTTCAATAAACCACCTTTGGATCACGATCCAGGCTTGAGGTTTCGTCACGTAACCCGATGGCGAAATCCTCCTGATCGAGCCTTGGTTCTGAGATGTTTATAGTTTCCTTGGCACTCTAGAAGAGTCATTAGGTGAAGCACCAAGCAAGCAAGATATGTTCCCTATAAGTGATAGACTCTTTCCAAGATTTGAAACTCGTAGAGAGACCGAATGGCCACACAATGGGGTGTGGACGGCAAGAGGTAAAACACTATGGATATCAGGAATGTGGGAAACAATCCACCCAGAAGAATATCCCTGATGCACACACCCTTACACACACTGGTGTAAAGAATGATGAATTTAAGGAGCGTGGGAATCAACGGGAAGGGTGACCTTGATAGAAACATCCTCACACACACTGGGGTAAAAACAACAACTATGAATGTCAGGAATGTGGGAAACATGCTACCCAGAGGAATATCCTTGATGCACACACCCTTATACACGCTGGGCTAAAGAACTATGAATTTAAAGACTGTGGAATTCATTCGGAAGGGTGACTTTGATAGAAACACCCTCACACACACTGGGGTAAAAAAAAAAAACTATGAATGTCAGGAATGTGGGATACAAGCTACCCAGAGGAGTATCCTTGATGCACACACCCCACACACACTCGGCTAAAGAACTATGAATTTAAAGACTGTGGAATTCATCCGGAAGAGTGACTTTGATAGGACATCTCATGACTGCGTAGTCGTATTTTCAGTTCATTAGCATCGTCAAACACTAACATCGATGCACATTATATAGAGACGCCTCACCCACTCCTACGGTCCAACAGGATTCAGCGCAGGTATATCTAAATTTTAAGTTTTTCCTAGTGCTTGTGACAGCTGAGATCTACAAAACTTCAGATCTACAGGAATAGCAGTCATTCTAGGTAGGCAAATCAAGGAAGTCTGCAAGTCTGCCATGAATGTGCTTTCGGTGCTAATTAAAATACGCTACCGCAACCATGAGATATTCCTACGAATAACTTCGAGAAAAGGAGCATTTTGGGTGCTCAGCTCAGGCCGTGCTCCCTATGTTGCTCATTCAAGTCTCACCAAAAAAATAGGACTTTCTGGGACTGGAATTGCGAGATAGGGAGCACGGACTGAGTTGAGCACCCCAAAATGCTCCTTTTCTCCCGGACTGAAAGTGAGCAACATACCTACACTACGCAAGTGTATAGTTAATGTGGTTCAACTGTAATGTGTACGGTGCTGATTGATTGAAAATACGAGGACTCAGTCAGAGATGTACCTAGGAATTCCTTCAATTTCAAACATACCTACGCTACCCAAGTCTGCCATGAATGTGCTTCCGATACTAATTAAAATACGCTACCGCAGCCATGAGATATTCCTACGACATCTTCGGGAGAAAAGGAGCAATTTTGTGCTCAGTTTGTTCTGCTTTATCTCGCTCATTCCAGTCGCCCTAAAAAAATCGGACTTTCTGGGACTGGAATGAGCGAGATAGGGAACACGGACTGAGTTGAGCACCCCCAAATTCTCCTTTTCTCCCGGACTGAACGTGAGCAACATACCTACACTACGCAAGTGTATAGTTAATGTGGTTCAACTGTAATGTGTACTGTGCTAATTAATTGAAAATACTTACACGAGCACTCAGTCATGAGATGTCCCTTGGAATTCCTTCAGTTTTAGACATACCTACGCTACGCAAGTCTGCCACTAATATGTTTTTGATGCTAATTAAAATACGCTACCGCGGTCATGAGATATCCCTACCCGCTTGCCTGGTCCAGCACTCGCGAGGCAAAGAGAGCCATCAGGTGCTGGTGCGTTACCCCCGCCGTTTACCCGCCACACGATTCATGACTGAGGGCCTCGTCCAGCGCTCAAGACGCAAAGTTTACCCGCCACACACCAAATTCTATGTCGTATGAAGAGCCAGTGTCTCCTTGACTTGTCCGTTACTTCAGACGTATACCCGTCACTCGAGCAGTCGGTGACTGCCTCGCCCAGCGCGCACGAGGCAAAACGAACCATTATTACGTGCGAGCGATCTACCCCAGACGAGTACCCGCTTGCCTCGTCCAGCGCTCACGAGGCAAAACGAGCCATCAGGTGCTGGCGCGTTCCCCCCGCCGTTTACCCGCCACACGATTCATGACCGAGGGCCCCTCCAGTGCTCAAGAGCAAGCAAAGTTTACCCGCCCAACAGCAAATTGTATGTCATATGTATGTCATATGTTTGCGTTTCGACTTTTGCTACAATTCCCAAAGTCTTCCACCACTTGTAGGGAATATATCCAGCTTGTCGTAGTAGCCAGCAAACGACTTAATAAATGACGCTGGATCACCCAGCACCAACCACCATACGAGGCTGAGGCAGGCGCCTCCTCGTTGGTCTAAGAATCGATCGATCTCCGCGGAGAAACAAGCAAACTCAAGGCTCGTGTCCGGAGGATTTCGCCATCAGGTTGCGTGACGAAACCTCCAGCCTTGTTAGGGAGAAGTCTTAACGGATCGCAGTGAGGATGCTGCTCTGCCGCCAACAACACCCTGACCGGTACGTAAGTCGTCTGCGAACGATTCAGTACGGCACATCAGCATCTGGGTGTTCTCTACTAAGGAGGGGAGAGCCTGAACCTGTTTGTCGAGGCACTCCCGAGTTCCCTCTGCACGGGTCCATCTTCTAGCCCCGCCCTCGAACGAGCGGGGAGCGAATCTCTCGAAAATTCAATGGTGACCATCCCGATGCAGGCCATACGCGGTATCGTTGGTCATCCAGCCGGGATTCTGTCTTAGAGGCTTTCAGGCATAATCACACGGACGTAGCCTCGCTCCACTGGCCGATCGACCAAGAGCGGAACCATATGTCCGGACCTGCCGTTCCTCTCGCCCGTCCGAAAATGAAACTCGGTGAATATAGGACCGTGCATAGAACACCTTCTGAGGGGGTTATGTACGATGATAATCCTTTTCTCTCCCTGTTTGTCCCACGACGGCCGTGGGGTCGAGGGACGTTCCCGGGAGCAACTAGGGAGTCAATAAAGACCAAGAAAAATCCGAAACAGCTGCCTTATTAGTAAAATTGTCTTTTGGAGCCTCTTTATGATAATTAGGGTGGTAATGTATGATAATGGTATTTTTTTATACTGTTTGGTTTAGGGTGTACCGATGTATCGGTATCGGTATCGGTGGTATCGGCACATTTTAAGAGTATCGGTATCGGCTGATTTTCTGCCGATACTACCGATACTTGAAGGAGTTTTGTTTGTCGTATGTCACTGGTTGCAAATAATTTTGTTGAACAGAAATTGGATTTTCAATTTTTTTTAAAACTATATTAGAAAAGTGTAATTATCTAGTATCATGGAACTACATAGTTTGGAATTTCCCGCGATTTAATTTTCATAACTTTAAGCGATAAGATTAATATTACTTTGAATACAAGTATATAATACTTAGAATACACTTCAGCCTTTGGTACCGCAGACGCGTACAATACAGGTTTAGTAGCTTCGGCGCGGGATTGGCGGATCCCTTCCACTCGCCTCATCAGCGCTGCCAGTACAATAATTATCGCACAAATACGGAAATCCGACCGTTTGTACGATGTACAATTACGCCTGTACGATAATACGACAATCCCGGAATTTTTACAATAATTCAATGGAGATGTAAAATAATTTGATTTTTCAGTTTAAACATTTTTCTCTTAGCCGCTGAGCATGTAGTGTGGGTGACGCAAATACTGGTCTGATACACGTACCATTCACGTTCTACTCCGTCTTCCGAGTAAGCCTATCTGCGCATCTGTCAACCTGTCAGAATTTAGCCAACACCCTTTGGCTGCGTTCAGTGAACGGATTGATTATAACACTGACCAAACGAATTTTGCTTTTTGGAAGTTATAATATCATATTTATAGAAATTACAGTATTTGCCTTTCGCAAACATCCATACTCCATATACAATCAAATAAATAGTACCACTTTATATTACCATTTTTTTCATTAGATTTTTTTTACCCATGTCTTTAAGGGATCTGTTTATTAATAACAAACTTCAAAATTCATGACTATGGTCACCTTTTTTTCAAGGCCAGCACTGATTACTTTATTTTTCTTCTATGGTGGAACATCAAGTAGTGGGTCTTTTTTTTTCTTAACATTTGATATTTCTTTAGCTACCAGTCGAAGTGGAGTCACCTTGTCGTGGTGACGGGGCTTGAAGCGAGGTCGGCGGCACAACCTACCGTGGTGGCCTACCCACCTCGATAGGGCTCGTGGACCAAGTGCTCCCCCCTTATCACCGGTAGAGGAGGCCTACTGGTGATGTTGCTTTCTCCCGCCCTGCCCTTTTACCACCCAGGGCAGGGCTACTGTCTCCCCACGTGTTTGCCGTGCGTGGCGTCCCGTACACACCCCGTACCCTTTCATCTGGGTGTTGAGTCCACCGCGGGCAGGGTGTAGTTCCCTCGGTGGGCAACACGCCCTTTGGTGGGAGGGTTGGGGTAAGACGGGTGGTTCAGTGTGGCCCCACTGAATCAATCGGCTGGTCATGCGATGGCTAGGGTCAAGTGGTCATTGCCGGGTGGGCGGTCGCAACGGTCCCGCGGCCGCCGTTAAACACCTGGCAGTGGATGCGTATACTTCCCCATTACCCCTAGGGCTGTTGGGTGCGGTTTGGCCCCAACATTCAGCCTCCCCTTGTTGGGCTCCGTGGTGGGTGGGGGTGGGGGGGCATGAAACACCTCCCTTGTGTATGGGTAAGTTTCCCTTGCCTCGGCCTGCCTCTCTCTCTCTCTGACGTCCGCCTCTCCCCGATTACCCCTACACGGTCCTCTCTCGTCGCCACCTTGGAGCCTTTCACCGTTCCTGGTGGTGCCGCTGGAAAGTCCCTACCTCCTAGAGGGGCTGACCAAAACAAGTCCGTGCGACACAAAAGTCCATGTGTGTCTGACAAGGCTGCCTCCCTTTCCGGGGGTAACTCTGATGTGCGTCCCTCTTCCAAGCTGGACGCACCTCAGATGATGAATATCGATCCATCGTTTTCCTACCGTGCCTTGCACTCCTTACTCAAGCCATTTGGCACAGTCCTTCGTATCCGTCTCATTTATGATAGAGACTTCAAGTCAAACAGATGCTATGTGACCTTTGCTTCAAGCGCTGAAGCCCAGTCGGCGTGTGATGCTGCTGCGACTCTGCCTATCGCAGGTGCTGGATTTCAAGCGAAACTTCTCCGCTCTTCCAATATTTCTGACAGTGACATGGACTATGTCCCGAACCTCTTCGAAGACGCTTTGTTAGAGCCAACTCCCAGGGACAGCCAGGTCCCTCCCCCTCGTTGGTTTGTTGCATACTATAGGAATGGGCGTGGCAACTTCATTCATGATGATTCATGGTACCTCGCCAAATAAATTAGCACGATCCCTGAGGGGAATATGAAAAAGTATGGGAAGGGAGTGTTAGCCAGGGCTAAAGATATTAATCAAGCTAAAATGCTGCAATATATACCATGCCCTGCTGACAACATGTTTGAAACGGTCAAAGCACACCATACCTTCAATTATAGTAGAGGCAGTATATAAAATCATGACCTCTATGAGTTCTCTGAGGAGGAAATACTTAGGATGTGCCCTATTTCTGTTCATAAGGTGCCCAAGATGAAGGGTTCAGCTAACATGATACTTCTCACCTTTTTTGGTTCTACCCTCCCTGACCGTGTCAGTATTGGCCCCTCCAGCTTCGGGTAAAGCCTTTTGTTGATCGCCCTCTACAGTGTTTTTCATGTTGGTCATGGTCATGGTAAGAAATACTGCACTGAGCCTTCTCGGTGTGGTAATTGTTCTGCATTAGGCTCACACTCCACGGCGGAATGTGAGTCAGCTGCTTATTGCTTCTATTGCCAGGATGCTCACCAGTTGTCTTCCAGACAGTGCCCACGATATCGCCTGGAACAGGATATTTTGCAACTTGCAAATAGTTAGTTTATCAGCCTTGGTAGTGCGCGCCGTGAACTCCTCTACCGCCACAAGGCCGGTACTGGAACAAAGACGTACACCTCATCGCTAGGCACTCGCTCTTCTGCCCAGCCCGCTGCTCAGGTGTTTACTACGGTTTCCTCCCGGCCCTTTGAAGCTACTGTTATTACGTCCCATAATAGGTTTTCCCTTTTGTCCTGTGATTCTGTCGAGTCACCTCCTGGTTCTGATGGGGCTTCTCCGGCCTCGTCCCAGATGATGCATGTTGATGTACATGCACCTCACATTGCTTCGCCGAAGTCCGCCAGAGGTATGAAGAAGCGACATCGCGGTTCTACATATTCAGTTGAATCTGTTCCGCCAACTAAGATTACTGTAGGTATACATGATTCTGGGGTCTCTCAGGATAGGCCTATGGAGGAAGATGCGGAGGCTCATATTGAGAGCTGAGACCCCCTCTGTTCCAGTTCCTGTTGCTCTTATTGGTTTTCCTGATCGATATGGAAACTGCGGAATCCCTTGGATATAGTGTTAGAATCCTCCCCGTGAGCATGTAGCTTCGGGGAGTGGTGTGGTCTGGCTCTACTAGTACGGCGTCCGGAGGGGCGCAGGTTCCTTTGTTGGGAGAAAGCTCGAGGTCCCTCGACCCGGCTTCTCTCGGTCCCAGTCTCCTCTTCTCGTCGTATTACCGTACCGAATCAGGTGGGTAAAGGCAGTCTTTTCAGGGGCTCGCCTGGAGCGCACTCGAAAATAGACATCTTCCTACCTCCAGTGAAATTGTAGAGGCCTACGAGCCTCGTGGGAGGAACCTGAGCATTGATATATCGGTTTTCTTCTGCTTGCCTTTGTTTACAGGAGACAATGCTCGGAGACTACACTCACTCTAGTCCTCCTGGGTATCGTGCCGTTTACAGTACCCCTAATCCTGGACAGGGCCACCATGGTGGCACCGCCATATTCGTTCGCTGTGATATCCCTTATGTCCCATTACAGCTTCACTCAACGTTGCAGTCTGTTGCTGTTAAGGTTTATTTGGGCAAATCTTATACATTATGTAGCCTTTATCTCCCTCCTGGTGTTCCCGTTGACAGACACGATATTGACGACCTGGTGCAGGAACTTTCCTCGCCTTTACTTTTATTAGGGGATTTTAACGGTCGCCATCCGTTGTGGGATGATGGTGCTACCAACCCACGCGGACTTTTAGTTGCTTCTTTTATTGAGGATCAGGGATTATAAATTTTAAACTCTGGGGAGGTGACACATTTTCATAGCCAAACTGGTACTTTTACCTCTTTAGATCTTTCACTTTGCACTTCTAATTCTCTTCCTGATTTTCGTTGGCGGGTCTTACCGGACTTGTATGGCAGTGACCACTTTCCAATTTTATTGGAACGCATTTATTCTGTACCACATTTACGCCTTTCTCGCTGGCGTCTAGATAAAGAAGACTGGCAGCGTTTTACGGAACTTAGCTACTCTCTTCGTCCGTTGGCTGACTTTGGAACTTCTGACGAGGCTGCTTCCTATTTCACTGATGCCTTACATTCTGCAGCCCTTCAATCCGTCCCCAGGACGTCTGGCCAGTTCCCTAAACGTCCTGTTCCCTGGTGGAACGCCGCTTGCACTACTGCTGTGCAAGAGAAGCGTGCTGGATTCTCTCGACTTCGTCGTCACCGTGGGGACCCCCAGTGTTTGCGAGCGCGTGCTCGAGCACGACGCACTTTCATGGAGGCTCAACGAATTTCTTGGAAGGCTTATGTCTCTTCCATCACTACCAGAACTACACTCACATAAGTCTTTAACAGAGTTCGTAAGATCTCTGGGAAGTTTCCTCCCTCCAGTGTTATCGCATGCAAGGGAAACGGTGGCGGACCCTAAGACTGTTGCTGACCTATTCGCCAAGCACTTTGCCAGTGTCTCTAGGAAAGATCCTACTGCACCAGGGGCTCGTCATCGCCGGGATTTGGAATCACTCGGCGTTAACTTCGCTTCCACCGGAGGGGAATCTTATAATATCCCATTTTCTCTCTCCGAGTTGAAGACGGCTTTATCCCAGTGTCATGATTCCTCGCCAGGTCTGGACGACATCCCTTATGCTTTCTTACGCCACATGTCTGACTGTGGTTTTACATTTTTATTGGAACTTTACAATTTCATTTGGCGTACCGGTGATTTTCCATCTCTGTGGAGTGTGGCTGTAATTCTCCCCATTCTGAAGCCTGGGAAAGATCATCTCCAAGCAACTAACTATCGTCCTATTTCTTTAACATCCTGCATTTGTAAAGTGATGGAGAAGATGGTGAATGTCAGGCTTATGTGGTACTTGGAGAGCCGGAGTTTATTGACCCCGGTGCAATATGGTTTCCGAAAGATGCTCTCCACCTCGGATGCTCTTTTATCCTTGGAGTCCTCAGTTTGTGAGGCGTTTGCCAATAATCACCACCAGGTGACCGTGTTTTTTGATCTGGAGAAGGCCTATGACACCGCTTGGTGTCATTGAATTTTACTTAACCTGTTTGAGTTCGGTCTTCGTGGCCGTCTCCCTGTTTTTATTCCGGAGTTTTTATCTCATCGTCTTTTACGGGTTAGAGTGGGGAGTACTCTTTCCGAGTTTTGTCCACTTGAGGATGGTGTACCACAGGGAAGTATTCTCAGTATTACGCTATTTGCTATGGTAGTCCGGCAGAAGTATGACTGAACCTGGAAATTTTATGCAAAGTTTTTTTTTTGATTGATTTTGGTAGCCTAGGATCTACTCTTTCAGGATCTGCCGGGTGCACTCCGCGCACCCTTGAGCGTTTTGAGAAATTCAAGATGGCGCCCAAGATGGCTGCCGTTTCAGATAATTCCTTATAACTCAGGTAGTATTTGACCTAGGATGATAATTTTGGTGTCTAACCGTATGTTTTGAGGGGCAAGGAATCCATTGAAACCACTGATTTGACTAGTTTGGGATTGAATCATATGGAAATACAATATGGCTGCCATATTACAAATTTCAAACAAAAACAAACAAATTAACTTGTATTCCCTTTCATTCAAATAAATTCACTTGACCTGGAATGATAATTTTGTTGTTCACCCATATGTTTCGTGGACAACGAATCTATTTAAGGTAATTAAAACAGTTGCATATGAATTATAACACAAGAATCGGTGACATAGATCCATTGAATTAAAATGCTAAGTAAGAGTCTGGCTGCAACCTGCATCATAACAATCGCAGAATATTGTACACTTCAAACCATCCTTCTTGCAGCTGCAAGAAAACGTTCTGCAGGGGTTTTCACTCTTGCATCCACATCTGATCATACGCATGACAGTTTCTGGGGCGAGTTCAACATTTGCGGGAAGGAGAACCGGCTGTAGCGTTTTCAGTTTCGAGTCTTTCACCCATCCGTACATTTCTGCATCAAGTTCAGGCGGATTGCTGTCTTCCAGTGAACGCCACACAATGGCTTGGTGATGGGCCCTTTTAACATTCTCGCTAAATGCTTCACTTGTAGGAGGAAGATAAAAAAGTTTTGGTGGTACCGCGGAGGCCCGACCCATTTTGGATGCCCACATCTTCCAGCGTGTTTCGGACATTGAGTTACTCATAGAATATTGACCATAACAGGCTGACATGAATGTGGTTGCCTGCGCAATTACTGATTCTATGGGAGAATCAATGACCCCTAAAAGTGACAGTGAGTGACCATCTTTTAAAACCTTCAATGCAGTACCTTTGCCAACCCCATAGCAGCATGCTACCGTATCACACCCAGTAAGAGCATGGGCTGGTAGAAGTTCATTCACAAAAGACACATGCTTCTCTACTGTTTTTCCAATGTCAATGACTGTTCGTTCCTTAATTGGTGATTCCATGGTGATGCGATTTTTCATGCTTCCAGCGTGATAATAATGAAGTAAGAGAATGAAAACGTCAGTGTCATCGGATATCACAGTTATATCACTCTCTTCATTATTTCGAGCAGACAGTATCACCTGTTGGACAATGATATTGTCCGCTTCCTCATGACTAGTTGAAAGGTCTGCCCTCCTGATCACTACACCACCATGGCTGATATCAAATGGGGCAGCGTCCTCCCCAAACACTATCAGCTTGTGGCTTTGGGTGTATTTATGGAAAGACTTGTCTTCAATCAAAAGTTTGACAATCAGGTTTATCAACTGCTTCTTGTTTTCGGTCACCGTCAACACAGTCTTTTGAGGTGGTAACTTGGTGTTCAACTGCAGCTCGTGGACTCGGCTAACTCCAGTGGCCCTAGCACTTCTGGTGACACTCTTAGTACTGTAATCGTAGTACCGATCGAACACTAGGTGGACGTCTCCAACTTTTAGTCTCTTGGCAATGGCGTGTTTCACGTTGTTTACGTAGTCTGTAGTGGTGCCCTCTGCAGGCCAAGGAATCACCCAGAGTAGGGCTGAACCATCAATCACAATTACTGAAGTGCCACTTGCTGTTGTCCGAGCAGATACCTCAACCAGAAGCTGTCGCTTTAAGGAAGACTTTGATGTTGCAGCTCTCATTTCTCCTGTGGGGTCAAACATAGACGTTGGTACTGGTGCCAATTCGTAGGATAGGACATCTTTTATGTCAACATCACGTCCGCTAGACTGTTGGCCTATGACCCTGGCGTAGATAACATTCATGTCGTATACTTTACTACCTCCCACACTCACATGTTTCTTTGTAGCCACCATGGTAGTCACGGTCTTGTGAATTGTTTCATGTAAGCCATCAGGTAAGTTCTGTCCAAATTCGCACATCTGTTCGAATCCTTTCTGCACAGCTTCCTGCACATTCACTTCCGGGGTTCCATGTAGACCAGTTGCAATATTCACCAGATCCTGTGGATGTTTCTCGGGATCAAGTGGATCGATACATTTTTGGAGCTTCCTCCTTATGGCTTCTCGGTCCTTCTTGTCATTCTCTATCCGTGCCTTCTTTTCTTCCTTATGTTCACTTCCTTGGTCTCCAGACTCTCCAAGCATTTCGTCCAGAGCAGCCTCCACAGTACTACATGTATGAAGACTCAATGCCCAGACCTTGAGCGTATCCGGCTTCAATGTTATTCCTATGATGCCATTTGGGGCATGACCATATCTCATGAAAGTAGTTTCTATAAACATATCACTCCATAGGCCATTCCACAGCCCGCGCTGGTGCCTCATCACATGCTCCCCTTTCATGAACCGGAGTAGTACCTCTTCTGGGAGGGCTTCCATTGCCCTTAGGTAGCACAACCCATACCTTGCATAATGCACATGGCCAGCGGCAAAGAAATAGGGAAGCATTTGTTTGCATGCCTCAAGATGCAACAGCCACTCAGCCTCCCGCTCTGCGCGAATAAACCTCATGATAAGGAACACTGGTTTGATCAACATGTCCACCCACAGTTTGGCAGTCTTACTCCTTTCGGCTATGTTCTCCAAGACCTCCATCAAATCTTTCTTTGACTCAAGTGTATTGCAATCAATTACTCCTCGAAGAACTTCCTCAGCCATCATTCTCAATGCTCGAACGTTCTGCGGAAATTTATTTCCAGTCAACATTTTTGCGACTCCTCCAAAGACATCACTCAGAACTTCCTCTAGTCCACTGTTTTCCATCAGAGTCCCGATGCAGCCTATGAAACTCATCAAAAAGTGCATGCCACCCAAGCGTGGGATGACATCTGAAAATTTTTCTGGGTAAGCCCACTTCACATGCAATGCAACTTTATACAGTTGTAAGTCACAGGTAAATAACACAAAATTTTGGTCAGCATTGTGTGTCATCCTTTGAGCTTCCACCATTGCTGTCATTATTGTATATGGGTGGGATGGCACAAGATCAATCAAAGGTAGGTATGCCGTCTTAGTCTTAGGTTGTTCTGTCTGGCCTTGATTGCGTATAAGAGCTGTGTTGTAGCCATTGTACTCGGGACAATTCTGTTTCTGAACATCCTGAAAGAAGGCGAAGTCAGTTTCGTCCGCTCTTTGTTTTAGAGTAGCCTGTTGTGCAAGTAACTTGAGTGGGAGAACTGTGCTAACAGCAGCACTCTCGGGCATTTTGGGTTTCTTAGGACCATTGTATCTCTGTATGGTGACATCATAATCTATTGGCTCTGACATCTGCTCCTTTGAAATTCGTGGGATTGCTTCTCTATGGCATTGATCTGCATCGGCTGGAGTAGGTAGGAAGACACCTACCGAACGGGCGCAAGCCACTCCCGGTGAGGTATATATGGGAGGTGAGAAGGGAGCTGAAGCCCTCCAAAGACCCTTCCCATGTCCTCACTAACCGTTTCCCTATTGTCTCACCAACACTGGAGAGTAGTTCAGCATGCTCTCTAAAGACAGATCCTCTCTTTATCCACACCACACTACATTCACATAACATATACACCTTTTTCCAAAATTCAAAATTCAAAATGGCTCAATTACAATGCCTCGAGTCCCTGCCTGGGGACCACAAATTCCCCCAGGAGGACTCCCTTCTGGTTGCCGACCCGAGAGGTTTATTGATAACTCCTCGAACCTCTTTCTTCTCAATTTCTGCAACATTCGCGGTCTTCGCTCTAATTTTCATTCAGTGGAACATCATCTCTCCTCCTCTAAACCTCACCTTCTCTTCCTTACTGAAACACAGGTTTCTGAGGCTACTGACAGCAATCTCTACTCTGTTCCCTCCTACTATCTCTATCCTAAATTTCAATCCAAAGCTGGATGTTGCGCCTACGTGCGCAACGACATCACTTGCTCTCGTGCCCACGACCTTGACTCTTCTGAATTTTCCACCATCTGGTTAAGACTTCACTGTCATTCTATTACTAAATACATCTGTGCTGTTTATCTCTCACCTAACTCTACCAACTATGTAAAATTCTTTGACTATTTGAATTCTAAAGTGGAGCACATCTTGACCCCCTCTCCTTCGCTAAAATCTCCATCCTAGGAGATTTCAATGTTCACCACCAGCTTTGGCTTTCATCCTCTTTCACTGACCATCCTGGTGAACAAGCCTACAACTTTGCTATCCTCAACGACCTAGAGCAGTTGGTCCAGCACCCTACACGTATTCCTGACTGTCTTGGAGATCGGCCCAACATTCTAGACCTCTTCCTTACCTCAAACCCTTCTGCTTATTCTGTCAAACTGTTCTCTCCGTTGGGCTCCTCCGATCACAATCTTATTTCTGCATCCTGTCCTATCGCTCCTGTACATCCTCTGGACCCACCGAAGAGGCGATGCTTCTGGCATTTTGCTTCAGCTCGGTGGGACGACCTGAGGATGTACTTTCCGATTTCCCGTGGAATGATTATTGCTTCCAGGATAGAGACCCTCTGTGTGCTCAGCGCATCACAGAGGTGATTGTCTCTGGAATGGAGGCATACATTCCTCGTTCTTTCTCTACTCCTCACGCTAAAAAGCCTTGGTTTAATCACGCTTGTTCTCGTGCTGTCAATGATAGAGAGGTAGCTCACAAAAGATACCAGAGCCTTCAAACTAATGCTAATTATGAACTTTACATTTCTGCCCGAAATCGTGCCAAATCTATTCTCCGACTAACCAAAATTCTTTCATTAATAGAAATGTCAAAACCTTGCTTTCTCTAACTCTTCCTGTGACTTCTGGCATCTAGCCAAAACATCTCCTCCAACTTCACTTCTTCATCTTTCCTCCACTCTCAGTCCTGACGGCAACACTGCCGTCTCATCTATCTCTAAGGCTGAACTCTTCTCTCAAACTTTTTCTAAAACTCCACTCTGGACGATTCTGGGCATATTCCTCCTACTCATCCCCCACTGACTCCTTTATGACTGTAATAAAGATTCTTCAAAATGATGTTTTCTATGCCCTCTGGCCACAATCCTCAGAAGGCTTATGGACCTGATGGAGTGCCTCCTATTGTCCTTAAAAACTGTGCCTCCGTGCTGTCACCCTGCCTGGTCAAACTCTTTCGCCTCTGCCTGTCAACATCTACCTTTCCTTCTTGCTGGAAGTATGCCTTCACACAGCCTGTACCTAAGAAGGGTGACCGCCCAATCCCTCAAACTACCGTCCTATTGCTTTACTTTCTTGTTCATCTAAAGCTTTTGAATCAATCCTCAACCGTAAGATTCAAAAGCACCTTTCCACTTCTTACCTTCTATCTGATCGCCAGTATGGGTTCAGCAAGTGGCGTTCTACTGGTGATCTCCTAGCCTTCTTAACTGACTCTTGGTCATCCTCTCTTAGCCGTTTCGGTGAAACTTTTGCTATTGCGCTGGACATATCAAAAGATTTTGATAGGGTCTGGCACAAATCTTTGCTTTCTAAACTACCCTCCTACGGTTTCTATCCTTCTCTGTACCTTTATCTCCAGTTTCCTTTCTGACCGTTCTATTTCTGCCGTGGTAGACGGTCACTGTTCTTCCCCTAAATCTATTAACAGTGGTGTCCCACAGGGTTCTGTCCTATCTCCCACTCTTTTTCTGTTGTTCATTGATGATCTTCTTTCCAAAACGAACTGTCCTATCCATTCCTACGCCGATGATTCCACTCTGCATTATTCAACTTCTTTTAATAGAAGACCCACCCTTCAGGAACTTAACGACTCAAGGCTGGAGGCTGCAGAACGCTTAGCCTCAGACCTTACTATTATTTCCGATTGGGGCAAGAAGAACCTGGTGTCCTTCAACGCCTCAAAACACAGTTTCTCCACCTATCCACTCGACACAATCTTCCAAACAACTATCCCCTATTCTTTGACAACACCCAGCTATCACCTTCCTCAACACTAAACATCCTCGGTCTATCCTTAACTCAAAATCTCAACTGGAAACTTCATATCTCGTCTCTTACTAAATCAGCTTCCTCGAGGCTGGGCGTTCTGTACCGTCTCCGCCAGTTCTTCTCCCCTGCACAGTTGCTGTCCATATACAGGGGCCTTGTCCGCCCTCGTATGGAGTATGCATCTCATGTGGGGGGCTCCACACAGCTCTTCTGGACAGAGTGGAGGCAAAGGCTCTTCGTCTCATCAGCTCTCCTCCTCATACTGATAGTCTTCTACCTCTTAAATTCCGCCGCAATGTTGCCTCTCTTTCTATCTTCTATCGATATTTCCACGCTGACTGCTCTTCTGAACTTGCTAACTGCATGCCTCCCCCCCTCCCGCGGCCCCGCTTCACTCGACTTTCTACTCATGCTCATCCCTATACTGTCCAAACCCCTTATGCAAGAGTTAACCAGCATCTTCACTCTTTCATCCCTCACGCTGGTAAACTCTGGAACAATCTTCCTTCATCTGTATTTCCTCCTGCCTACGACTTGAACTCTTTCAAGAGGAGGGTATCAGGACACCTCTCCTCCCGAAACTGACTTATCTTTCGGCCACCTCTTTGGATTCTTTTTTGGAGCAGCGAGTAGCGGGCTTTTTTTTTTTATTAATGTTTACTTTTTTGTGCCCTTGAGCTGTCTCCTTTGCTGTAAAAAAAAAAAAAAAAAAATCAGATATTGATTCAGGTTGTGTAACCAGAACAGCTAACGAGTGGGTGGAAAGTTTTCCATTTTGCGACGAGATTTCAGCATCAAAATTATCGACAACTACTTGTACCAGACCTTCAGATGCAGCAGATATGCCAAGACAGGATCGTTCCATTGTTGCAGCTTTCGCAGCTGAACGCTTAAAGCGTAATACCTCATCATAAGAACATGTCACACCGAATGACTGCATGGTTGTGATGATATTTTTTGATCTACCCAATTTCGAACCTAGTGCTATATGCAGTGCCGTTGAGTTGTTCTTGACAGCCCCGGTCAAGATTGATCCCATCATTATGGCTGGGAAAGTCCTATCTAGTTTTGCGGATACAAGTCCTAGTAATGTCATCAATGTTTCACTTACTTCGTTCATTGCAATGTCCCTATTCATTGTTGTTGAGTAATGTTTTTTATCCAAGTTAATGCTTTTGACTTCACTTCTAACCTTTTTCGCAATTCTATTCAAGATCACATCAATATCATCATCATCCTCATCTATTAGTCTTAGAGATTTTTCAGCGCCACAACCGAAACAAACAATGTTTGCTAAACCTGCTGAATGCAACACAATAAGGTCATCACCGAAGAAATCTGACAAATTCCTTAGCAGCATTTTCCGTGACTTAATTTTGCCTCCATTTTCCGTGTATAGTTTGTGCAGGTCAAGCGAATTCCAAATTTGTGACTGGTCTTTCTTCATCACACCAATGACGTATTCCATGGCAGGATCATCTTGTTCAGGTTTATCTGTCTTAGTTGCTGCTAATGTTACGTGATGGAGAGACATGAAGCTTGCCCGACAGTCTGTGTGGTATCTTGCTTCAGCAGCATGGAGATCACCCACAATTCCATGAATGCGGAGTCTAACTTTTTCAGCCAAGTCATCATTTCGTACAGAACATGTCTCTAAGATTGATTCCTTCAGGGTCGTCTTTCTATCTGGACTGAGTATTTGTCTGAATTTATAGGCAGCTCTCCAACGTGATGGATTCTTACTGTCTTTTTTTAGTTCACATTTTTCTCCACAAAACAAACAGTCCTGAAGGAGCTCAAACATTCCACAAGCCGACGATTGTCGCCTTGTCTTTGGGGGAATATAGGATGATGATTCTTGGGAATGTTTTCGCTTTTTGAACACTTTAACGTGATGAGTGGATGTGTAACTAGAAACACAGCTTTTGTGGCAGTCAATGGTTAAGTTAGCATTATTCTCAAGCTTTTCCTGCAGTGAAATGTAAATCGTCATTGTAGATCCCGCTACATCTCATAATGTTCTGAATTCTGGCATAGCCTGCCTCAATAAGTCTTTCTGATTTGTTGTCACAGCTGAATTTCCAATTGAAGACGCATTTTCTCTCCGCCAATTCTGCCATTTTTCCCTTAGAAGCCATCAGTTTCTGTAAGTAAAGAAGCAACATGGTCAGACACCAAAATTAGCGAAACAATGTTATTTTGTTTAATTATTAAAGTCATTTCTATAATAATATTAGTCGCTGATTTAACAGTGGCTACAGTCATCCTAGGTCAAATACAAGTGAATTTGTTTGTTTTTGTTTGAAATTTGTAATATGGCAGCCATATTGCATTTCCATATGATGCAATCCCCAACTAGTCAAATAAATGGTTTCAATGGATTCCTTGCCCCTCAAAACATACGGTTAGACACCAAAATTATCATCCTAGGTCAAATACTACCTGAGTTATAAGGAATTATCTAAAACGGCAGCCATCTTGGGCGCCATCTTGAATTTCTCAAAACGCTCAAGGGTGCGCGGAGTGCACCCGGCAGATCCTGAAAGAGTAGATCCTAGGCTACCAAAATCAATAAAAAAAAAAACTTTGCATAAAATTTCCGGGCTCAGCCAAAAAAATGGATTTGGCAACCGGACTATGGCTATTAATGGAGTCGTTGGTGTCCTGCCTGATGGAGTTCATAGCTCCTTATATGTAGACGATTTATCCATTTCGTTTTCTGCGGCAAGGATGTCGTTGATTGAACGAAAACTGCAATTGACTCTTAATAGAGTCACCAATTGGGCAAATATGCGCGGCTTTCGATTTTCGTCCTCAAAGACAGTAGCTATGCATTTCTGTCGTCTTCGAGGCGTTCATCCGGACCCTGACTTATATCTTGGTAATAGGCGACTGTCCTGTGTAGAGAAGACTCGTTACCTCGGTCTTTAATTTGATAGCCGCCTAACCTGGGTGCCTCATTTACGTTACGTTAAGGCGGCTTGTCAGAAAGCCCTGTCCCTCCTTCGTGTTTTAGCTCATACCTCTTGGGGTGCAGACAGGGACACTTGTGACCCAGTCCTGACCGAGGTCGGACGTGGGTCATGGCGCTCCGAAAGGAGTAGCCCGGGGCCAGCCTGTTGGCCTCTCCCCTTCCCCTTCACCCCCGTCTCCCCTTTCATCAAGAAACCTACTTCAAGAAACACTACTTAGCAAGTTATTTTTGTGACATTAAGTGAAATCATGGTGACAGTCTGAAAGAGAGTGAGTGGAGTGCGTGTGTGGTATACCGGGAGGACACAGATCGCCGAGTGTGTCGCCGACGCGGCCTTCCATCAAGTCCCTGTTGACGCCCCGAGGTCTCCCCCAGGCTCACCAGCCCGCCCATCCTGCTGTTGAAGTCTGGTCAGGTGCAGTGCAGTGGAGGCTTCGTCACTCAGGTGGGGGCAATGTGCAGGCTGCTCACCACCAAGGCTGTGCAGTCTTCCCAGGAACAGCAGTGAGTCTTCACATCTGTCTCGCCACCTGTATTGGATTAGCGCTCCATCTATAAGCCCCTTTCTGAGTGACCATCGATACCGCCTCTACCTGCTCTCAGGCCACCTGCTGCTACCTGACCCAGCTTTTTGACCTGGGGAGGACCTCGGATTAACACCTCGCCTTCCAGAAGAGGATTACCTTCCCGCCTCATCGCTTTACCACACCGCACTCCTCCACCTCCTCACCCCTCAAACATCATCACAACTTTCCCTCCGTTACTGTAAATTACCTACCCCCACACCCCTTTCATACTATAAGTTTCTTATATAGTTACACTTTGTAATCTTAATATGTACATTTTCAGCCTAACGGCTGCCATCTCCGAAATAAACCGATTATTATTATTATTATTATTATACTCCTCCTCCACAGAACACTCATCCTTTCCAAGTTGGAATATGGCTGCGAGGTATACTCCTCCGCCAAGGAGGCTCACCTACGCGTGTTGGACTCAGTACATCACGCCGGGGTCCGCTTGGCTACTGGTGCATTCCGGTCTTCACCGATACCTAGCCTCCTCGTGGATGCTGGCGTCCTGCCTCTGGATTTGAGACGCCAGTCCTCTCTATTCCGTTGCTGGTTCCGCGTCCAACGCCTTCCAGAATCAGTTCCTTGTGTGTCAATTTTGCGAGATTCCCGTTGGCCTGCATATGATGAGCGACCTAGTCTCCTAAACCTTTTGTAATGGTTCGCTTTGCCTCTTGAGCGCTGGCCGAGGCAGTAACTTACGGGTAAACGGCGGGAGTAACGGACTCGGGCCTCGCGAGCGCTGGCCGAGGCCAGCGGGTAATCGGCGGGGGTATGTCGCTCGCCCTTAATGGTTCGCTTTGCCTCTTGAGCGCTGGCCGAGGCAGTCACTGACGGGTAAACGGCGGGAGTAACGGAATCAGGCATCGCGAGCGCTGGCCGAGGCCAGCGGGTAATCGGCTGGGGTAGGTCGCTCGCCCTTAATGGTTCGCTTTGCCTCTTGAGCGCTGGCCGAGGCAGTCACTGACGGGTAAACTGCGGGATCAACGGACTCAGGCCTCGCGAGTGCTGGGCGAGGCCAGCGGGTAATCGGCGGGGGTAGGTCGCTCGCCCATAATGGTTCGCTTTCCCTCCTGAGCGCTGGCCGAGGCAATCTCCGGCTGCTCGAGTGACGGGTAAACGGCTGGTGTAGCGGACAAGTCAAGGAGACACTGGCCTTTCATACCATATTTTATTTGGTGTGTGGCCGGTAAACTTTCCGTCCTGGGCGCTGGACGAGGCCCTCAGTCATGAATCGTATGGCGGGTAAACGGGTGGGAGGGAGGGGGGGTAACGTGCCAGCACCTGATGGCTCGTTTTGCCTCGTGAGCGCTGGACGAGGCAAGCGGGTAATCAGCGGGGGTAGCTCGCTCGCACTTAATAATGGTTCGTTTTGCCTCGTGAGTGCTGGACGAGGCAAGCGGGTAATCGGCGGAGGTAGGTCGCTCTCCCTTAATAATGGTTCGCTTTGCCTCTTGAGCGCTGGCCGAGGCAGTAACTGACGGGTAAACGGCGGGAGTAACGGACTCAGGCCTCGCGAGCGCTGGCCGAGGCCAGCGGGTAATCGGCTGGGGTAGGTCGCTCGCCCTTAATGGTTCGCTTTGCCTCTTGAGCGCTTGCCGTGGAAGTCACTGACGTGTGAACGGAGGGAGTAACATACTCAGTACTAGCGAGCTCTGGCCGAGGCCCGCGGGTAATCTGCCTTTGTAGTTCGCTCACCCTTAATGGTTCGCTTTGCCTCTTGAGCGCTGGCCGAGGCAGTAACTTACGGGTAAACGGCGGGAGTAACGGACTGGGCCTCGCGAGCTGGCCGAGGCCAGCGGGTAATCGGCGGGGGTAGGTCGCTCGCCCTTAATGGTTCGCTTTGCCTCTTGAGCGCTGGCCGAGGCAGTCACTGACGGGTAAACGGCGGGAGTAACGGATTCAGGCCTCGCGAGCGCTGGCCGAGGGCAGCGGGTAATCGGCGCGGGTAGGTCTGTCGCCCCACGGTTCGATTTGCCTCTTGAGCGCTGGCGAGGCAGTCACTGACGGGTAAACGGCGTGTGTAACGGACTCAGGCCTCGCGAGCGCTGGCCGAGGCCAGCGGGTAATCGGCGGGGGTAGGTCGCTCGCCCTTAATGGTTCGCTTTTCCTCCTGAGCGCTGGCCGAGGGAATCACCGACTGCTCGAGTGACTGGTAAACGGCTGGAGTAACGGACAAGTCAAGGAGACACTGGCCCTTCATACGACATTTAATTTGGTGTGCGGTGGGTAAACTTTCCGTCATGAGCGCTGGACGAGGCCCTCAGTCATGAATCGTATGGCGGGTAAACGGGGGGGAGGGGGTAAAGCGCCAGCACCTGATGGCTCGTTTTGCCTCGTGAGCGCTGGACGAGGCAAGCGGGTAATCAGCGGGGGTAGCTCGCTCGCACTTAATAATGGTTCGTTTTGCCTCGTGAGTGCTGGACGAGGCAAGTGGGTAATTGGCGGAGGTAGGTCGCTCTCCCTTAATAATGGTTCGCTTTGCCTCTTGGGCGCTGGCCGAGGCAGTAACTGACGGCTAAACGGCGGGAGTAACGGACTCAGGCCTCGCGAGCGCTGGCCGAGGCCAGCGGGTAATCGGCGGGGGTAGGTCGCTCGCCCTTAATGGTTCGCTTTGCCTCTTGAGCGCTGGCCGAGGCAGTCACCGACGGGTGAACGGCGGGAGTAACATACCAGGCCTCGTGAGTGCTGGACGAGGCAAGCGGGTAATCGGCCGTGGTAGGTCGCTCACCCTTAATGGTTCGCTTTGCCTCCTGAGCGCTGGCCGAGGCAGTCACCGACTGGTCGAGTCACGGGTAAACGGCTGGAGTAACGGACAGGTCAAGGAGACACTGACCCTTCATACGACATACAATTTGGTGTGTGGCGGGTAAACTTTGCGTCTTGAGCGCTGGACGAGGCCCTCAGTCATGAATCGTGGCGGGTAAACGGGGGTAACGCGCCAGCACCTGATGCCCGTGCTTTAGGTATTTGCGACAGCTCAACCGCTCAAGTCTGCACCATCGTGTTAATCACGTAGGCTTTTTCGCTGACCCAGCACTGCCGCAAGAAACTTTTTACGGGTCCAGTTTACAACTGGAGTAACTATGACTCTAAAGCGGTAGCCTATGAGTATCATGACGGTCGAACCCAAAAGGCCTGGGGTAGACCAGAAACATAATTACCCTTGGTGAGTGGCCTCCAGGTGGTCCGCTGGATACGCAGGGTTGGGGTTTACCCGCCACCCCTCTAATCCCTGCGTAACTGAACGCTCACCTCACAGCGACAGTCTTCTTACCCTTCTTAATTTCGCCTATCCACAGCCAGGATGGCGGAAGCTGTCGCCGGTCGGGGCCAAGACCGCTCCCCTACCTGTCCCGAGTGTGGCCTGACCTACGCCTCCTTCCCAGGGCGTAGGCTTCACCAACGTAGAGCCCACCCAGAGACATTCCATGCGGCGCTTTTGCAGGAGACAGTGACCCGGCCGAGGGCCAGGTGGGACCCGGAAGAGGACAGCCTTAAGGCCACCTCTGAAAGGGACCACCCTGAGCTCTCGGTCGCGGAGCTATGCGAGTCAATCTGAGCACAGGTTCTCTCCCACCGTACTCTTGATTCGGTTACCTCGCATCGCAAAAACCGGCAGTACCAGGACTGTCTGCGATCACTGTACCAGGACTGTCTGCGATCACTGCGCAGGAGTCCGCGGCGGCCCTCAGACCTAGGGCCGCCGTTGGTGGGTCGCCCGTCAGGGCACGGAGAGGGGGTGCAGGAGCTGATGAGCGACCCGGGGCTGAACTGGATGCGCAGCCAGCAGAAGCCCCGGCAGCTTTAGAACGTGCGCTCAGCCGCAGTGGAGAGGCGGAAGAGGCCGCACCGACGGAGGATGACGGGGAGCTTGCCAGTGCCCTGGAAGAATCCGTTGAGGCGGCCTCATAAAGCCTCTCCATTCCCAAACCAAGACATCTGGCAGAC
>NW_026110973.1:231688-341688 GCF_024679095.1 Eriocheir sinensis | reverse complement strand
AATGGGAAACAGTCATCCAGAAGAGTACCCTTCATGCACACACCCTTACACTTACGTCTGGAGAGAACAATGGATGTAAGGAGTGCGGGAATTCCACCAAAGAGTAGTTACCCTTACACCCTGACACACATTAGGGTAAAAAACTATGAAAGAAATGCGGGAAGCAATCCACCCAGAAGAATAGCCTTGATGCACAACACAGGGAGTAAAGAACTATGAATGTAAGGAATGTGGGATTCATCCAAAAGGGTGACTCTGGAAGTAGAATGTGGGAAAAAATCCGCCCAGAAGCATATCCTTGATGCACAGACTGGAGCAAAGAACTATGAATGGAAGGAGTGTGGGATTCATCCGGAAAGGTGACTCACCTTGGTAGTAAGTAGAATGTGGGAAACAATACACCCAGAAGCGTATCCTTACGCCCACTGCACGGGAAGGCTGCCTAGCCAAATGCCTCTCTTAGTAGGCATTTGACCCGATCACTCTTGAAGGTTTTTCTGGATATCTCATGACTCCGTTTGTGTAATTTCAATTCACTAGCATCGACAAACATTGCAGTCAAAGCACATTAACTATACACTTTCGTAGCGTAGGAATGTCTAAAATTGAAGATATTCCTAGGGACATCTCATGACTGCGTGCTCGTATTCTCAATTAATTAGGACCGTACACATTACAGTTGAACCACATTAAATGTACATTTCAGTAGTAGAGAACACGTTCAGTCCGGGAGAAAAGGAATATTTTGGGGTGCTCAACTCAGTCCGTGCTCCCTATCTCGCTCATTCAAGTCCTAGAAAGTCCAATTTCCGTGGTGGGACTGGAATGAGCAAGATAGGGAGGACGGACTGAGTAGAGCACCCCAAAATGCTCCTTTTCTCCCGGACTGAACGTGAGCAACATACACTACGCAAGTGTATAGTTAATGTGGTTGAAGTGTAATGTCGGGTGCTAATAATTAATTGAAAATATACGAGTGAGATGTCCTAGAATTTTAGATATTTACGCTACGCAAGTCTGCCATTAATATGCTTTTGGTGCTAATTAAAATACGCTACCGCGGTCATGAGGTATCCCTACGAATAGCTTTGAGTTTGGGGTGCTCACCTCCATCCGTGCTCCCTATCTCGCTCATTCCAGTCCCACCACGAAAATCGGACTTTCTAGGTCTGGAATGAGCAAGATAGGGAGGACGGACTGAGTAGAGCACCCCAAAATGCTCCTTTTCTCCCGAACCTATTCCAAGGGATATCTTATAACTGCGGTAGCGTATTTTAATTTGCACCGAAAACACATTAATTGTAGACTTGCGTAGCGTAGGTATGTCTATAATAGATGAAGGAATTCCTTGGGACATCTCATGAGTGGGGTAGCGTATTTTAAATTAATTAGAGCCCACAGGCATTAGAGCTGAACCACATTAACCATACACTTGCGTAGCTTAGGAATGTCTAAAATTTAAGATATTCCTAGGGACATCTCATGACTACGTGCTCGTATTTTCAATTAATTAACACCGTACACATTACAGTTGAACCACATTAAATATACACTTGCGTAGTGTAGGCTCACGTTCAGTCTGGAGAAAAGAGATTCTGGGGTGCTCAACTCAGTCGTGCTTTATCTCGCTCATTCCAGTCCTAGAAAAAGTCCGATTTTCGTGGTGGGACTGGAATGAGCGAGATAGGGAACACGAATTGAGCTGAGCACCCCAAAATGCTCCTTTTCTCCCGGACTGAACGTGAGCAACATAGCTACATTACGCAGTAGTAGTTAATGTGGTTCAATGTAATCGGGTGCTAATTAATTGAAAAAATATAACAGTTAGATGTCTTTAGAATTCTTCACTTTAAACATACCTACGCTACGCAAGTCTGCCATTAATATTGGTGCTAATTAAATACTACTGCGGTCATGAGATATCCCTACGAATAGCTTAGTTTTTGGGTGCTCAGCTCTGTTTATCTCGCTCATTCCAGTCCCACCAAGAAAATCGGACTCTCTAGGACTGAAATGAGCGAGATAGGGACCACGGACTGAGTTGAGCACCCCAAAATGCTCCTTTTCTCCCGAAGCTATTCCTAGGGATATTTCATGACTGCGGTAGCGTATTTTAATTAGCACCGAAAACACATTAATTGTAGACTTGTGTAGCGTCGGTATGTCTAAAGTTGAAGGAATTCCTAGGGACATCTCATGACTGGGGTAGCGTATATTAAATTAATTAGTACCCTCAGACATTACAGTTGAACCACATTAACAATCCACTTGCGTAGCGTAGGAATGTCTAAAATTGAAGATATTCCTAGGGACATCTCATGACTGCGTGCTCGTATTTTTAATTAATTAGCACCGTACACATTATAGTTGAGGTGCTCATTAACTCGTGCTCCCTATCTCGCTCATTCCAGTCTTACAAAGTCCGATTTTCTTGGTGGGACTGGAATGAGCGAGATAGGGAGCACGAATTGAGCTGAGCACCCCAAAATGCTCCTTTTCTCCCAGACTGAACGTGAGCAACATACCTACAATACGCAAGCGTATAGTTAATGTGGTTCAACTGTAATGTGTACAGTGCTGATTGACTGAAAGTACGAACTCTCAGTCATGAGATGTCCCTAGTAATTCCTTCACTTTTAGACATATCTACGCTACGCAAGTCTGCCATTAATATGCTTTCAGAGGTAATTAAAATACGCTACCGCAGCCATGAGATATTCCTACGAACAACTTCGAGAAAGGAGATTTTTGGGTGCTCAGTTTCATCTGTGCCTTTATCTCGCTCATTCCAGTCCCACCAAGAAAATCGGACTTTCTAGGACTGGAATGAGCGAGATAGGGAGCACGGACTGAGTTGAGCGCCCCAAAATGCTCCTTTTCTCCCGAAGCTATTCCTAGGGATATCTCATGATTGCGGTAGCGAATTTTAATTAGCACCGACAACATAACAGCTAAAGAACATTAACTATATAGATGCGTATGAGTGGGTGACGCGTCCCTATATAATGTGCTTCGCTTGTAATGTTTGATGGTGCCCGCCCACTTGCAAGTCTTGCAAGGAACATATCTAGCTTGTCGTAATAACAAGCATACGGCTTACCAAATGGCGCTGGATCACCTGTCGTTAAATCAAGGCTCCAGGCACAGGCAATGTCAACTCACTCTACATAGTCTTAGCGCTAGTCACGCTTCTGCTTTTGACGACTTGTTCTGTTTTGACACACATGAAATCTGTTCTTCACGACTTACAAAGTGCTCGACTTGGATAGTTTTGCCATCAGAGTACGTGATGAAACCTCCAGCCTGTATAGTGATCCGAATTTTTTTTTTTTGGTGGGACTGGTATTAGTAGCATCCATGTGGCTATAGCTAAGCTAAGGCTCGACTTGGAGGGTTTCGCCATCGGGGTACGTGACGAAACTTCCAGCCTTTTTTTTGGTGGGACTGGTATTAGTAGCATCCATGTGGCTATAGCTCCCCGAAGGTTACAGGATATCTTTCCATATCCCGAGCAGCACACATAGTAGCTAAGCTGGCACACTACGACAAGGTTACCAGTCCCATGCTCTGGTGGGGAAAGCCCCAGAGCCGTGCCAGGGCTGTGGGTAAAAAATGGATTAGTAACACTACCTAACCTAACCTAACCTACCTGATGATTGAGATGCATGCTGAGGAAAATAAAACCTATTTCCTTGGAAAGATATGTATTTATTCCAAAGAAGCCTATTTATTAATTTTTCTTTGGATACATTTTTTGGGTGAAAGCTTTTTTCTGACGGTCAAGATACTTGAATTTATCCTTGATATTGGCAGTAGTCCAGCTTTCGTATATGGGATCTCTTTCCAACATGTACTGCCTCACTTCCTTCCAGATTCCAGATTACGATGTGTAGACCCTTTCCTTTCCTCCTGTCACAGGCTTTGATAGCCTGTTGTATGTCCCGGTAGGTCTGTGCAGTGTTCCGCTTCTTCTTAGGCGTTGCCACTGTCTCAAGCCTGCTGGCGAGTTTTGCGGCTGCTGTACTCGGCACCGACGACACAACACTGAAGGCTTTGGAGGACGTTGAAGCAATGGTTCCCGGCAGAGACGTCAACACACTGACGTCTTCCGGAAACCCGGTGGCGGATGACCCAGAGATGACGCTCCTGAAATGGAGAGTGAACTTAGTTAGAAACAATTTCAAGTTTTAATACCTCATATCATGAAACCAGTTCGGCTTATACTCACTCCAATTCAGCCTCAGGATGAGGTTGAGGTTCAGTTTCATGTCCAGCAGATACCTCCTGCTCAGCGACCCGCTCCTTCTCAGTCGATGACAATGTCTCGAGCCTGCTGGTTAGTTTCACGACTACTGTGCTCGGCAGCGACGACGCACCAGTGAAGGCTTTAGAGGACGTTGAAGCAATGGTTTCCGGCAGAGAGGACAACACACTGACGTCTTCCGGAAAGCCGGTGGCGCAGGACCCAGAGATGACGCTCCTGAAATGGAGAATGAACTTAGAAACAATTTCAGGTTTTGATAACTCATATCATGAAACCAGTTCGGCTTATACTCACTCCAATTCAGCCTCAGGATGAGGTTGAATTTCAATTTCATGTCCAGTAGACTCCTCCTGCTGGATGGCTTCTGGAGCCAGCATATCATCTATGTCGCTGCCTCTCCTCAGGCTGAAGAGCTTCATGTTGAAGAGCCGCTTGTCTCTCGGTCCTCATCTTTTTGAGCATCTCAACCACGCTCCTGCCTGGTTTGATCTTATCACTAAAATCGTAATATCTCAATGCGGTCTGCAGAGAGTGGCCAGCCAGGTTTGCCACCTTGAGCCGCGTTTTTTCGTCCTCAACCTCCTCAAACACGGCCGAAATGTGTGAACGGCGGATAATTATCGAGGTGACCTTCCCTCCCAGTCCACACTTTACAGCAATGCGCTTCACAGTCTTTCCTAGATTGGAAACGCTTATTTTGTTGCAGCACTGCTTTCTTGGGTAGGGCTGCCTCGTCGGGAAGACCAAGCATTCCGGCTCCCGGCAGGAGACAGCCAGTGGCCGAAAATACTTTACATATGCGTCAAGGGCCTTCTTCTCTCCTCGAGAAATACGAGCGAGGGTCCTGAAAGAAAAGATCAAAGGGTTACACATATATAAAAATGGATTTGTCTCTCATTTAACATCAACATCATTATAGTAGATTCTCACCTAGCGCAGCGGTTTTGTGCCGAGCTATGCGAATGACATAGCCATCCCCATCCCTCTCCATGCCGATGTACTCCGACAGCCTGAATTCTGTAAATTCCATCAGTCGTCGAAGTGACGTTACCAGCATGAAGGTGGTCAGCACGTCCCGCAAATCGGTGAAGTCTGAGATCGTGCGCGGCCTGCAGGTTTCATCGTCTAGGCAGGCGACTGCTGAGTCAAGGATAGCGTTCAGATAAGGAGCCTGGAGCAACGCTTGTATATCCACCGGATCAATGTTCTCAGACTCCTTCTTCTTCCTCTGCTGAATAACCTGTATCTTCTCGTCCTTACGATACTTATCTGTTTAAAGACAAAATGATCCATTAGCAGCGCACCATTTCCGCCAGAGAACAATACAAGCATATACATATACCAAATTGGTGAATACTCACTGTTAATGCTCTTTAGACGTTTGACGATGTCTAGTTTCTCTTCATGACTGATCCTGTAGAGCTTATCACTAGAAATCGCCATGAACTCAACAGCCCGGGTGCATGCTGCCACATGCTTTCGGGCGTAATTGGCCGAGCATGAAACCATTTTTCTCTGTAGAAAGCCGTCAGTGTTATCCATGGTTGCAATGTACTTGCATACTGTGCCACCACTAATGGTACCCAATGTATCATCCCCAACAGCGTAATTTAACACATCTTTGACCATGCGAAGTTCAGCTGTCAAAGATTCACGGACAAGGGGTGTGTAAGCTCTCAGGTAGATTTCAAAGTGTTCTATAAAATCCTTGATGCCATCACAGACCGTGACCGTGACATCTCCACTGGAGACGGCCACAGTTGCCTCTCTCTCTTCCTCATCAGAGAGAGGTTGTGAGTCTCTCATTATCCTTCCATATTCCTCAGTTCTACGTTTCAGGTGAACACTCACAACTTGAACGTCAAGTCGCTTGACTATCTTGTCGCAGACGCTGCACTTTCTCAGACGGTATCGATTGATTCTGCGCTTCCTTGGGGAAGGCTTCGGCTTGACAGTTAAAGCTGCACTGCGCTGAAGCTTTGTCAACTGTCTGTGCTTTTCCAGCACTTTTGATCGATCCGACTTGCTTAGATACCGGTGGCAATTGGCCAGGTGGCGATTCAGGTTCAGGGATTTGCCAGTGCACCCGCCCATTGGACATGGCTTTCTGTAAAGAAGAGACATGTGAGTGAGTGTATATGCATGGATTATAATAATGTCAGTCCCAACATTTTCGTAGCAACTGATCAAACTTTGTGTACCGAAAAATACTCACGGATGCCTGCTCATGGCCGTCTTCACTCTTGGTCGAGCCCCGTGTTTGCCAATGCGTTTCTTTAGTTTGACGGCCTGTGCCTTCCTCACAGACTCCCAAAAGTCCTGTGCCACCTCTATGCACACTCCTTGCTTCTCTTGTAACTTGATTATAGCCCTCTCGTGGACTTTGATTTTCTTTGAGAAGGAGTCGATTTCGTTCAGAGTTGGGGGTTTCCCATCCTTCCCGAATATCTCTTCATCAAGTTCTTGTAACTTCCGAGATTCATCTATTTTTTTCATGATATCCTCTGGAATAGTTCCAGTTGTAGAGGCAATTACATCCACTTCACCTGGCGTGATCCTCCTTGAGACACGACTTCCTTCACTCGTTCCAGAGGTGGATTCTGTTGAGAAAGGAAATTTATCACATAAACATTCCTGCATATACGATATTCATATATTTTCGATTCACACAACATAGCCCATATTCTACCTTCAGTTGAGTCTTTGCCACATGGATCGGGCTCCTCTGCAGTGATTTGGCTGCCAGCTGCAAGAAAAGAGAACCGTAGGTAAAGACGAGCGAGATACAGAGTTAGACGTTGAATGGGTAGTAGCCCATATGTGTGTGTGTGTTTACTCACATGGAACTCCCAATCCAAGAGCCGTCACCTTCGGTCGTTTTTTCAGACTTTCAATAAAGGATTTCATTACCTCTTCCTCCTCGGAGGATAAGGTCAGCTTCGCCCTCTTTTGTAAAGAAACATATTCCTTGACACTGAACGTCTTGTCCTCGCAAGAATCGTCCACAGTCGACTCTGAATCCATGATTCTTGTTGGTTAATTATTTACCCTGTAAGCTGTAAGAAAGAAAAACTGTCAACATATTGTAGAGTAAAATATTATCCTACACATGCAAGGTAGGCGGTTTGTAGTCAGAGTGTTCCTTCTCATGTAGGCTACGTTGGTCCACGGCATAAAGATGCACCCTTTATTAGGGCCCTCCCATCCGCCAACTGGGAGACGCGCCCCTACGCTGTCTAGCCACAGCGCGGAGATTATTTTGGGTGTGTTCATAAGCTCCATGTCACTGCGCCCGGCAGGGACGTGACGCGGCCGGTAACCAGTCATGGCCTTAACCCGTCCGCTGCGGGCGACGACACAGTGTCGTCGGTAAACAAATACTCAAAACTGCGGGCGACGCACCGTTTGCGTCGGCAAATTAAAATATTCATAGAATATTCCCAATGCGTTCCCGAGCGCTCAAATTTTGACAGTCATCCCTGAAGGCTGCCTGTGCTTTGTGTATGTGGATGCCATCTGGCGAGGCCTATCTCGTGACTCACGCCGCGGGCCACGTGTCCAGTGTTGCCAGGTCAGCCAATTTCTGGCTAGATTTAGCCGAATTTTGCTGCATGTAGCCAGAAAAATAATCATCTAGCCGATAGCCAGAAAGATAGCCAAAAACTCATAAGAAACAGCCTGTTTTTAGCCATTTTCTATCTGGCAGTAATGGTATATATATATATATATATATATATATATATATATATATATATATATATATATATATATATATATATATATATATATATATATATATATATATATATATATATATATATATATATATATATATATATATATATATATATATATATATATATATATATATATATATATATATATATATATATATATATATATATATATATATATATATATATATATATATATATATATATATATATATATATATATATATATATATATATAAAAGGCAAACCCTCGAAGAAAGTGTTACGTATGCAGAGTGGTACACAACAAACGGAAGGACACTAGGTACTTCTGTCCAGACTGCAATTTGGGATTCTGTTTCTCTACTTGTTTCAAGGATTACCATACAAAAGAACACTTATAAGTGCAGCGAGAGCCAGTGTAAAAAATGTACATAAGTGTTCGTGGTGGAATACTCTGTAAAATGTGTAAATATTGTATATGTGTAAATAATATAGCATGAGAAAATGACTCATGTGTCAAAACCTTACAAATAATCTTTCTCGTGGACTACATAGTGGATTAGGCCTTCTGGGGATTACCACTGTAAAAAAAAAACGAGCCTGTTATGATACCCCTTGGGTGGTTTGGAAAGTCATAGAATTTTACAAAAAAGTTGAAAAGAAAATGAAAGTGATGAGACATCGCACCTTTACACCTACTGAGATACGCTTTTTTTTCTATTTATACATTATCTGACTCACAAAACACAACACTCATTTCACTCATCTTCTTCACAACACAAAACACTCATATTATCTAACTCACAACACACAACACTCATTTTACCCATCTTATTCAAAACACACAACACTCATGTCACTCATCTGTCTTACTTCTGACTCACAACACTCATGTCACTCATTTACAGTAATTTACAACACACAATACTCATCTGTTTCACAACACACGTACAACACTCATTTCACTCATCTGTTTCAAAACACTCATGTCACTCATCTGTGACAACACATCACTTATCTACCAGACAATATACGCTATCGCTCATACTATTCTGAGAGAGAGAGAGAGAGAGAGAGAGAGAGAGAGAGAGAGAGAGAGAGAGAGAGAGAGAGAGAGAGAGAGAGAGTATTACTATCATGTGGTCAATTTTATTCATGTGAACATTTTGTCATCACGTTTATCTTATTGTTTTTTATTACTTTCGCATTCGCATATAATCACTACGAACATGCCTTGCCAATTTGAGGTACTAAAACGTTATATACATGCAGTAGACAAAGTAAAACATAAATAGTGACCGATATGGCAACATCATCAGCTGGTATTCACCGCTCACCAGAGTAGGCGTAGAAAAAGCTTTGCTCAGAGACGTTTTCGCTTATAGCACAAAACTTTACATATACAACAGGTACTTAGAACCCATTTTCCTTTGGTTTTGGACCACAAGGATTCCATTTCCGCAATAAAAAAAAATAGCTCAAACCCCGCCGCACTGGCGGTACATGTTTTAAAAAACTATGCCGCAGCGGACGGGTTAAGGGAACGCCCGCTAGTAGCAACAGGCGAAACTCCCCAATGCGGTCGATGCCAGCATGACGCCATCTAGTTCCAGAGGAGGAGGCGTTGGCGGCGTTCACGCTGACAAAGCCGAAGCATGGATACTCTATCTTAACACACGAAGCCGATGCATGAGTCGACGACAGGTTTCTAACCGACGACATTGCGTGCGGCCTGCGGGCAAGACAAGGGTATCAACATCAAATCAAAGGAAGTGTGCAATGCCAGCCTTAGCCCGCGGGGCGGAATTGCTCATTGGTGATCATCCTTGTGGCTATAGCTCCCCGAAGGTTACAGGTATCTTTCCATATCCCGAGCAGCCACAAGGTAGTCATGAAGCTGGTACACCTCGACAAGGTTACACAGTCCCTTGCTCTGGTGGGGAAAGCCCCAGAGCCCTACCAGAAAATGTGGTTTGTTACAATCATGCAAATAGTTGGTCTGTCCACTCATTAGAAACGACCATATGCCCTCAATCTGTCAATCCTTCTTGAGTCTCGTATCACGGACTACACTCCTGGTGGTCCCCGTCCACCAATGTTTTGGGAACCACGCATTTGTATGAATTTTGTACCCATAAATTATCTTTCTTTGCGTAAAAATTTTGCATAAACATGTGTATCATCAGCCCGCAATTAGTTAGGCCTTCAGGAGTCTCATACTGCATCACATACTCCACTCCAGGTGGTCCCCGTCCACCAATTCCTAGGAACCACGCTTTTGTATATTCTGAGTTTTTTTGCCCATATTTCATTCTTTCCGCGTTATTTGCTATGTATCACGAGGAGTCGCAGCTTCAGCCCCAGCACACCGTCACCCGTCGTCGCCCGCGAGAGTGGAGTACTTCGTTCCAACCGACCGTTCGATAGAAGCTGCGTCAGTGTGAAGACTAGGGTTCCAACCGACGACATTGCGTGCGGCGGCATCACCTTCGGGATGCGTTATCGCACGGAGAGTGGAGTTACCATCGCCTAGAGAGAGAGAGGGGTCGCTGCATTGAAGGCTGATCGCATTGGAAAACACGGTATAAACGTGCGCCGCCACGAAGAGCCGCAGCTAATGCCGAGAAGCTTCTCATAAAAGAGAGGGGGTTGTGCGGAAGAGACGAGGGTGTCACATCAAATCGACCTGATAATCAGGATTGCCAGGTAGAAGCGAGCGATGCCAAGCCTTATTAGCGCGGAGAAGCTCGAGCGGGTTGTGGTGAGTTACTCCCGCTTTTCGCTCAACCTTCGTTTCCCCACTATATATTCTACCGTTTTCTCAGGGTCCGTCCCGCACGGGGTTTCGATGCCCCGCGATGGCCGCATGCGCGAGCCAGAACCGGAAAGCCCATTAGGTTCGGCCCGGCCGCCGACTAGCCGTACCCCTCAATCTCGAAATTTCGCGCCAGAGGGCCCCTCCGAACGGTCACGAGCAACTTTGTCGCTGGAGTTGTAGGGTGCACTCGTCAAGTGCTACCGGTGTTGCCACTATTGCTACTATCACTAGTACAACTACTATTACGACTACTACTACTACTCCCACGAATATTACTACTACTAATACAACTAGCAGGTTGATAAATGCATCGGGAAATAATATAAAAATACAGTTTTCTTGATGTAACTCGGGAACTATGAGGCGTGTGAAGATTTTGAGGATACCATATGAATCCTCACTAAATTCCGCTTTGACACATATATTCGGCTTAAAATGTTAGCCCGCATAATTTCGAGCTAGCGAGTGGAGAAGAGTTAGTACTTACAATATACTGTATACAAAACTCAATACGGAGACTAGAAACGAGTCTGTATTGTTTATTTTCCTCTGTTTTTATTTGCGCATGTTCTAGTACAAGTCTTTATGAAGCCATTGATACCAAATCTATTGGAGTACGATATATCTGTGAGGGTAAAATACGTCCGTCCGAGACAGCGAGGGAGTCAAGTAAAGCGCGTGGCCACTCAGCCCCTTTTTTTTACCCTACTGTTGGCAGTTGTGCCGTTGATACAGTACGAGTGGGACGGCAGGTCCGGACATATGGTTCCGCTCTTGGTCGATCGGCCAGTGGAGCGAGGCTTCGTCCGTGTGATTATGCCTGAAAGCCTCTAAGGCAGAATCCCGGCTGGATGACCAACGATACCGCGTACGGCCTGCATCGGGATGGTCACCATTGAATTTTCGAGAGATTCGCTCCCCGCTCGTTCGCGGGCTGGGCTAGAAGATGGACCCGTGCAGAGGGAACTCGGGAGTGCCTCGACAAACAGGTTCAGGCTCTCCCCTCCCTAGTAGAGAACACCCATATGCTGATGTGCCGTACCGAATCGTTCGCAAACGACTTACGTACCGGTCAGAGTGTTGTTGGCGGCAGAGAAGCATCCTCACTGCGATCCGTTAAGACTTCTCCCTAACAAGGCTGGAGGTTTCGTCACGCAACCTGTTATAGTAGGATATCAATGTATTATTATTATTTAATATCACCACGAATTAGACATACAATTGTCAATGGAAAAAACCCACGACAGATAGATCACGCCACCTCATAGGAATGTCGTCCGTCAGTGTTTACCGTCTCTGTTTTGTATACTTCGCACTCCGATGGTGCGCAGAGGTCACCTTGACATACGTGACCAATTGTAACAATTATTTTCCAACCTGTAACTCGTCACTCCTTCACGAGAGTCCGGCTGACACACAACGACAGTCGCTCTCGCTCCGACGCTTCTTGTACATATAGGCTACGAATATAATTCGCCTTAAGGAAGCTGAAATCTTAATCAATGCCCTTTAAACGCCCCCCGACAAGCCCGTTACATTTGGTTGACAGCGGTCACCCCGCGCCTGTGCCTTCGTTACCTCGTTCTCCTCCAAGCCACGAAAACTCACCAACAAACTCCGGGGACAGGCGTACACAGGAAGGAAGGAGTCACAGTCCTGCTGTCCGCGGCAACGAGGAGGCGCCTGCCTCAGCCTCGTATGGTGGTGCTGGGTGATCCAGTGTCATTTATTAAGTCGTGTGCTGGCTACTACGACAAGCTGGCTATGTTCCCTACAAGTGGGAAGAATTTTCCCAAGACTTTTGGAATTGTAGCACAAGTCTAGACGCTGGCCCTTCCTACGACATACAATTTGCTGTGGGGCGGGTAAACTTAGCTTGCTCTTGAGCGCTGGACGGGGCCCTCGGTCATGAATCGTGTGGCGGATAAACGGCGGGTGTAACGCGCCAGCACCTGAGGGCTTGTTTTTCCTTGTGCGCGCTGCACGAGCCCCGCGGATCATCGGCGGGGTAGTTCGTTCTCCTTAATAATGGTTCGCTTTGCCTCTTGAGCGCTGGCCGAGGCAGTCACTGACAGTTAAACGGCGGGAGTCACGGACTCAGGCCTCGCGAGCTCTGGCCGAGGCCAGCGGGTAATCGGCGGGGGGAGGTCGCTCGCCCGTTATGGTTCGCTTTGCCTCTTGAGCGCTGGCCGAGGTAGTCACCGACTGCTCGAGTGACGGGTAAACGGCTGGAGTAACGGACAAGTCAAGGAGACACTGGCCCTTCATACGACATAGAATTTGGTGTGTGGCGGGTAAACATTGCGTCTCGAGCGCTGGACGAGGCCCTCAGTCATGAATCGTGTGGCGGGTAAACGGCGGGGGTAACGCACCAGCACCTGATGGCTCGCTTTACCTCGCGGGCGCTGGACGAGGCAAGCGGGTAGGGACATCTCACTTTCAGTCCGGGAGAAAATGAGCATTTTGGGGTGCTCAACTAGTTATTCGTCGGAATATCTCATGGCTGCGGTAGCGTATTTTAATTAGCACCGAAAGCACATTCATGGCAGACTTGCGTAGCGTAGATATGTCTAAAATTGATGGAATTCATAGGGACATCTCATGACTGAGTGCTCGTACTTTCAATCAATCAGCACCGTACACATTACAGTTGAACCACATTAACTATACACTTCCGTAGTGTAGGAATGTTGCTCACTTTCAGTCCGGGAGAAAATGAGCATTTTGAGGTGCTCAACTCAGTCCAGTCCCAGAAAGTCCGATTTTTTGGGTGGGACTTGAATGAGCGAGATAGGGAGCAGGGGCTGAGCTGAGAAACCAAAATTACTCCTTTTCTCCCGAAGTTATTCGTCGGAATATCTCATGGCTGCTGTAGCGTATTTTAATTAGCACCGAAAGCACATTCATGTCAGACTTGCGTAGCGTAGGTATGTCTAAAATTGAAGGAATTCCTAGGGACATCTCATGACTGCGTGCTCGTATTTTCAATCAATCAGCACCGTACACATTACACATGAACCACATTAACCCTTTGTCGCTATTGTGGCCCTATCGGGCCACATAAGTCACGTGTGTTTTCGCGCCTATATAATGACGTCATGATGACGAAACACGCGTCTCTTTGGCTCAGCCAATAGAGGAGAATCTCGTCATCATAATTCGACCAATCACAGACCACCAGCCTGGCCGGGCTACAAGCGACGCTTCCACAAAGCCGGCAGTGTTCTGCAGGCCTCCCTGGTCTTCACAAGTGGACCCAGTTGCTCCTACTCTCGCCGCCCTCACGCCCAAAATAATGAACGTAAGTAAATACCATTCACATATAGTACATTTGAATAAATTATCTCTTGAAAGAATATGGTTTCAAGTTATTGACATTATGGAAAGTTAGTGTAAAACTTACGTGAAAAAGTCTGTATCCCGATCGGTCCACAAAACCGAGTCGCCGACAACCATGTGTGGCCCTATCGGTCCACACTGATCGAGTTCCTCATAACCATATGTGGCCCGATAGGGCCACACTGGCCGCTTCTGGACATGATTTTTCGTATATACAAAATATAAGAAAAATCTGTAATTTTGCTTTTTAATACCTAATATAATGTCCAAAGTGACCATAATATATTTCCAACCCTATATATACATATATATATATATATATATATATATATATATATATATATATATATATATATATATATATATATATATATATATATATATATATATATATATATATATATATATATATATATATATATATATATATATATATATATATATATATATATATATATATATATATATATATATATATATATATATATATATATATTGGGACCAAATTGGGTTAATTTCAGTGCCCATTTGTAATATAAGGTTTGTATTTTAAACGAATATTATGTATTTTTATGTATTATAGCAATTAGAGATGACAAAAAGCCTCCAGGGCCAATCGAGGTCATCCTGGGACATATGTATTATGTATTTATATTATGTATTTTTGGTTTATTTGAAGACAAAAGTGGTTAAAGAGGTCATTTTAATTAACAAATATTCTCCATTGTTGCAGATTCCTAGCTCTGGTTTTTATCGGAAGGCCACCGACCCTAGGAGATGGGTTGCTCCTCCTGTAGCGGAAGATAGTGATTTGGAGGTAGAGGCTGAGAGTGATGTGGATGATAGTGACCTGGACCCTGATTATGTTGTAGAGGAAAACATGACACCTACAACTTCAGGTGAGAATAAAATAAATCTTTATTTACTTAACCCTCGGAACCAGGATGCCATTCTGGTGTAAATATATTATTATACTCTAGATAAATGATAGAGGATGACCATAAGATTTAATAAAATTGTCTAATAATAGCAATAATATTATTAGTAAAAATGTACCCCAATTCCGAGGGTTAAATTCAGTTATGCTAGATAACTACAGTATACATTCTATGAGTGTATATATATATATATATATATATATATATATATATATATATATATATATATATATATATATATATATATATATATATATATATATATATATATAAAGAAATTAGCTTTATTTAATTAAGCCAGCTTTATTTTATCTCTGTTCATGTTACTAATTTATACACATTCCGCAGGACATGTGACTAGGATCAGGCCTGAAGAAATGCCTCTTGATGATGATGCAGGTGAGGATGATGAGGATGAGACGGTCTCGGGGGACACTCCACCACCCACCAAGAAGGTGAAGAAGGCCAAGGACCAGCCATCAAGGGTATGGAAGAAAGAAGACATCGGACACACTCCTTTACCCGAGTATAACCATCCAGTGCCTGATTTCCTCCTGAAGCCCTATGAGTTTTTCCTCCAGATGCTGACCATGGAGATACTTGAAGACATTGTGTACCAGACGAACCTGTATGCACGGCAGAAGGATGTCAGTACCGCTTTCTCCCTTGACATCCAGGACCTGATGGTGTTTTTGGGCATTATCCTCTACATGGGGGTAGTCCACATTCCTTCCCTGGATGACTATTGGGCAGTCAACACCCGCATCCCACAGGTGACCGACTACATGTCCGCAAAGCGATTTAAACAACTCAGATCCACCATTCACTTCAACAACAACGATTATGCCAAGGCTTCCACAGACCGCTTCTACAAGATACGGCCTCTCTTCACAGGAATAACAAAACAATTTCTGCGGGTCAAGGAAACTCCCCATCAGTCGGTTGATGAAGTGATGGTGGCATACAAGGGCACAATGGCAGGGAATCTTCGCCAGTACATCGCAAACAAACCGGACAAGTTCGGCTACAAGTTATTCTGCCGTGCGAGTATCGATGGTTTCATCCACGATGTCCTAATGTATCAGGGACAAACGAGCTTCAGCAGCCACCCTGTAGACCTGACTGAGGAGGAGGAAGAACAGCTACTGAGCAACAGGATTGTGATTGTCCTTGCCAAGACCATCAAAGACCCCGCTAATTCCGCCATCTATGCGGACAACTACTTCACGAGCATCCAACTGGTTGAGTTCCTGAAAGACAAGCTCCAATGCCGCTATGTGGGGACTGCCAGACCCAACCGCATTGGAAATCCACCACTGATGTCTAGGAAGGAAATGGAGAAGAAGACCACTCCCAGGGGGAAGCACGATTATGTCTCCTGCAACGGGGTCCTTGCTATGTGTCGGAAGGACAACAAACCAGTCACTATCCTCTCTTCTGATGCCGGGGTTCTTCCACTCTCCAAGGCCAAAAGGTGGGACAAGGAATCCAAGAAAAAGGTCGACATCCCATGCCCAGCGGTCATCAAGGAGTATAATGGTAAAATGGGGGGCATTGATAAGTCCGACATGCTCACCCATCTCTACAAATCTCCGATGAAGGCTAGGCGGTATTATCTCAGGCTGTTCGGGTACATCTTGGATCTCTGCACCACTAATGCCTGGATCCTGTACAAGAGGGATTCCAAAGCCCTGTCAGAGAAGCCCATGCCCCTCAAAAACTTCCGCCTGGAGATCAGTGCCTTTGCCCGTGGCTACAAAACCAGACCTGCCAGGTGCCTCCGCGATACCCCTGAGAGTTTTGTCCGGCCAAAGAAGGGACAAAAATCCCACCGCCCAGCAGACAACCTTCGCTATGACTACTCCAAATTCCACTGCCCAGTGTTTGTCAAGCAACGGATGACTTGCAAACACTGCTCAACTCACAAGGAGATGCACCGGTCTAGGTGGGTGTGCAAAGTGTGTCAGGTTGCCCTTTGCCACAGCGAAACTCGGAACTGTTTCGAGGAGTTCCACATACGTACCCCCGGCTTCCAACTCGCCCTCCACATCCACCTCATCTAATAATGATATGTAATAATGATATGTAATAATTATCTATTCTAATTTCTATGTCTAAACTGGTCTAATAAAACAAATTCGTACCATTTCTCGGTCATGAAGTAAAGTAAATGGTAGGAAATTAGGTCAGAATAACTCACACTTTATTGCAGGAGGCATAATAATGATATGTAATAATTTTTTCTTCTAATTTCTATGTCTAAAACTTATTTAACCCTTAAACCGTTTGCTCAACAAAATTGTTGAGCTATTTTTTACTTACATAAAGTAAGTAATAAATGGTCCAAAACAAAAATATTTCTCATCAAGGCACGTCTACATTATTGTCGAACATAAATAGTTCAATCTTGACTCAATAGATGGCAGTGGTGTGGTAGTCAGCTGATAGGACATCAACACCACCGGCAGCTAGCCGGCACGCTTCACCTGGCTCTACGTTTTTGCTTATATTGGATGCTACGTAGAAAGGTATGATGCATTTGTGTGACATTATTGCAAAGTCTAAACAATAGTGATCATGTTGATATGATGATAAGTCCCGAAGAATATGATAATGATGAAGTACTGGATCTATGAAATGTTGTCTACAATTTTGTTGAGGAGCCTGTTTATGGTAAAAATATGCCATTAGCTGGCTCATCGACAAAATTGTTGAGTTGCCCATAAAATCCAGATTTTTTTACACATTTTCTTCTCATTTTAGGAAAATGGATGCGCGGAGCTTTTACGGGAAACGACGGGATTTAGTAGCTGTCATCCCTGAGGATGGAGATGATTCAGACGACGGGCTTGCTGATGATGGCGATGATGATGTCAATGACCCAGATTTCACTGCTAACATAAATGAGGATGATTCAGATGATGCAGTCAGTGATCTTTCAAATGATGATGAGCAAATGCCCAGTGGTTCAACAGTGCAACCCTGCTTCAAAAAACGTAAAGTGAACACACCTCAACCTAAACTGGTTCCTATTGAGAAAAATGGAGCACCAACTTCTCATGTCAGTGATCCCATAAGAGGAAGGCTTTGGAGAAAGAGAGATATTGATAACTCTTACCCACTAGAGAAGAACTTTACAGCCCCAGACGAGTTATCAACACCATTTCAGTATTTTTCTAGATATTTTACTCCTGAACTGGTAGATCTTCTTGTACAACAGACTAATTTGTATTCAGTTCAGGAAACAACAGGTAGTATATGTACAACTGTAGGAGAAATGCAAAAGTTTTTGGCTGTGTTACTCTACATGGGGATATGCTCTTTGCCAGCAATGGATGATTACTGAAGTGTCCATTTTAGATATCCACTTGTGGCTGACATAAAATCAAAAAGGTTAAAATGCCTGAAGAGGTATTTGCATTTTGTTGACAACCATAAGAAAAAGGACACCCAAGATGATAAGTTTCACAAAGTAAGACCTGTGTTTGAAATGGTTCGCAGACAGTGTAAGAAGATAGAGGGAAGTAATCACCAGAGCGTAGATGAGGTGATGGTGCCTTACAAGGGTACAAGGGCTGGGACACTAAGACAGTATGTGAAGAATAAACCTTATAAATGGGGTTTCAAAATTTACCGTGTAGATCTAATTCATCTGGAATTGTACATGATCTACTTTTGTATCAAGGTACAACAACCTTTAATGATGAAGATCTACCTGAGAATGAGAAAGATTTCCTGCTTGGTGAAAAGGTCATGTTGGTATTGTGTAGGTCCATCCCTGATCCTTCCTCTTGTGTGGTTTTTTGTGATAACTTTTTTACCAGTTACAAACTGGTAAAGAAATTGGAGTCTTTGATTAGTATAAAATGTCTTGGCACAGTAAGAGAATCCAGATGCGGTGGAGTTGAGCTGCTATCAGACAAAGACATGAAGAAGCAAGAACGGGGTTACTATGATTATAAATCATCTGAAGATGTCATCGCTATCAAATGGCATGACAATAAATGTGTAACACTCCTTAGTAATGCAGTGGGAGTTGAACCTGAAGGAGCTGTGAAAAGATATGATAAACATCAAAAACGCAAGATTGACATTCCTTGCCCTTCTATTGTACTAGCTTACAATAAGCACATGGGAGGCATTGACCTTTCTGACATGTTGGTATCTTTGTACAAAACACCTATGAAATCCCACAGGTGGTACCTTCCCCTTTTTGGCTATTTGCTAGATCTATCAGTGGCCAATAGCTGGCTTTTGTATAAGCGTGAAGCCACATTGCTGAAGGAATCCCCAATGACACTGAAATGCTTTCGTGCTGAAATAGCTGGCACTTTAGTAAAGATAAACCAGAAGGTCAGTGTAGGTAGGCCAATATCCAGAGGAATAACACCCAAGAAGGGCAATGTAAAGAAAGCCAAGCCATCAAAGGATGTCCGATATGATGGAATTGACCATTGGCCTATGCCAACAAGCTCAGAAAAGCAAGCAAGGGGGCGCTGCTCTCTGTGCCCAAAAGGGGTTTCAGGTTTCAGATGCACTAAATGCAATGTATTTCTATGCCTGAAGAACAAACAAATGTGTTTTGTACAATATCACACAAAGACCTAGATGAATAACAAAGGATATGAAGCCAAATAATGCATACTCAACATTTCTTTCTGGATACTGTATCAATTGTTATTATTTTCTTGCATATAATGTGGAACAACTGTGATATACTTATAATTTCTTTTGCATATGGCTGTGAGGATATGAGGCTGTGATACATCTATTTATTTTCATTTCTTGCATATAATGTGATGATATATGTATATGTATTTATTTTTCTAGTATATAATCTGCAGTGGCAGTGAGAATATTTTCATTACTATCAAATTCCTTGATATTTTCGGAAGTGAACTATTTTTAGTTATAAAAGGAATTCAATACTACATATCTATTCCTAGAAAAATAAAAGAAATAGTACAATTATATTGTAAAACATGATTATAACTATAAATGATTATTTTATGGAAGTTATACTAAAAAAAAGGTATGTTATTCTTGAGAATCTACATATTTTTGTCACTACATAGGAGGAAATAATTCAGAAGATATTATTACCATGTCCTGGTATATCAACAAAATTGTTGAGGATCATAACAAGAAACCTATGAACAATATGAAAAAAGTTCCGAAATGAAAGTTGTTCCTTATTATCCAAAAGTTAAGGTAAAAACAAAAAAATAATTTTCAGTTATGAAAATTCCCAAGTGACCTACCTCCGCCGATTACCAGCTTGCCTCGTCCAGCACTCACGAGGCAAAACGAACCATTATTAAGTGCGAGCGAGCTACCCCCACTGATTACCCGCTTGCCTCGTCCAGCGCTCACGAGGCAAAACGAGTCATTAGGTGCTGGCACGTAAACCCCCCCCCCCCGTTTACCCGCCACACGATTCATGACTGAGGGCCTCGTCCAGCGCTCAAGACGCAAAGTTTACCCGCCACACACCGAATTGTATGTCGTATAAAGGGCCTGTGTCTCCTTGACTTGTCCGTTACTCCGGCCGTTTACCCGTCACTCGAGCAGTCGGTGACTGCCTCGGCCAGCGCTCAGGAGGCAAATCGAACCATTAAGGGCGAGCGACCTACCCCCGCCGATTACCCGCTGGCCTAGGCCAGCGCTCGCGAGGCTTGAGTCAGTTACTCCCGCCGTTTACCCGTCAGTTACTGCCTTGGCCAGCGCTCAAGAAGCAAACCGAACCATTATTAAGGGAGAGCGACCTACCTCCGCCGATTACCCGCTTGCCTCTTCCAGCATTCACGAGGCAAAACGAACCATTAAGTACGAGCGAGCTACTCCCGCTGATTACTCGCTTGCCTCGTCCAGCACTCACCAGGCAAAACGAGCCATCAGGTGCTGGCGCTCAACCCCGCCCATCCCCCCCCCCCCCGATTACCCGCCATACGATTCATGACTGAGGGCCTCGTCCAGCGCTCAAGACGCAAAGTTTACCCGCCACACACCAACTTGTATGTCGTATAAAGGGCCAGTGTCTCCTTGACTTGTCTGTTACTCCTGCCGTTTACCCCTCACTCGAGCAGTCGGTGACTGCCTCGGCCAGCGCTCAGGAGGCAAAGCGAACCATTAATGGCGAACGACCTACACCCGCCGATTACCCGCTGGCCTCGGCCAGCGTTCGCGAGGCCTGAGTCCGTTACTCCCACCGTTTACCCGTCAGTTACTGCCTCGGTCAGCGCTGAAAAGGCAAAGCGAACCATTAAGGGCGAGCGACCTACCTCCGCCGATTACCCGCTTGCCTCGTCCAGCACTCACGAGGCAAAACGAACCATTATTAAGTGCGAGCGAGCTACCCCCGCTGATTACCCGCTTGCCTCGTCCAGCGCTCACGAGGCAAAACGAGCCATCAGGTACAGGCGCGTTACCCATCACCCCCCACCCCACCCCCCGTTTACCCGCCACACGATTCATGACTGAGGGCCTCGTCCAGCGCTCAAGACGCAAAGTTTACCCGCCACACACCAAATTGTATGTAATATGAAGGGCCAGTGTCTCCTTGACTTGTCCGTTACTCCAGCCGTTTAACCGTCACTCAAGCAGTCGGTGTCTGCCTCGGCCAGCGCTCAGGAGGCAAAGCGAACAATTAAGGGCGAGCGACCTACCCCCGCCGATTACCTACTGGTCTCGGCCAGCTCTCGCGAGGCCTGAGTCCGTTACTCCCGCCGTTTACCCGTCAGTGACTGCCTCGGCCAGCGCTCAGGAGGCAAAGCGAACAATTAAGGGCGAGCGACCTACCCCCGCCGATTACCTACTGGTCTCGGCCAGCTCTCGCGAGGCCTGAGTCCGTTACTCCCGCCGTTTACCCGTCAGTGACTGCCTCGGCCAGCGCTCAAGAGGCACAGCGAACCAATAAGGGCGAGCGACCTACCCCCGCCGATTACCCACTGGCCTTGGCCAGCGCTCGCGAGGCTTGACTCCGTTACTCCCGCCGTTTACCCGTCAGTGACTGCCTCGGCCAGCGCTCAAGAGGCAAAGGGTACCATTATTAAGGGAGAGCGACCTACCTCCGCCGATTACCCGCTGGCCTCGTCCAGCGCTCGCGAGGCCTGAGTCCGTTACTCCCGCCGTTTACCCGACAGTGAGGGCCTTGGCCAGCGCTCATGAGGAAAAGCGAACCATTAAGGGCGAGCGACATAACCCCGCCGATTAGCCGCTGGCCTCGGCCAGCGCTCGCGAGGCCTGAGTCCGTTACTCCCGTCGTTTACCCGTCAGTTACTGCCTCGGCCATCGATCAAGAGGCAAAGCGAACCATTATTAAGGGAGAGCGACCTACCTCCGCCGATTACCCGCTTGCCTCGCCCAGCACTCACAAGGCAAAACGAACCATTATTAAGTGCGAGCGAGCTACCCCCGCTGATTACCCGCTTGCCTCGTCCAGCGCTCACGAGGTAAAACGAGCCATCAGGTGCTGGCCTCAAGTCGCAAAGTTTACCCGCCACACACCAAATTGTATGTCTTATGAAGGGCCAGTGTCTCCTTGACTTGTCCGTTACTCCAGCCGTTTAACCGTCAATCGAGCAGTCGGTGACTGCCTCAGTCAGCGCTCAGGAGGCAAAGCGAATCATTAAGGACGAGTGATCTACCCCCGCCGAATACCCGCTGGCCTCGGCCAGCGCTCGCGAGGCCTGAGTCCGTTACTCCCGCCGTTTACCCGTCAGTGACTGCCTCGGCCAGCGCTCACGAGGTAAATCCAACCATTAAGGGCGAGCGATTTCACCCTGCCAATTACCCGCTGGCATCGGCCAGCGCTCACGAGGCCTGAGTCCATTACTCCCGCCGTTTACCCGTCAGTGACTGCCTCGGCCACCGCTCAAGAGGCAAAGCGAACCAATATTAAGGGAGAGCGACCCACCACCGCTGATTACCCGCTTGCCTCGTCCAGCACTCACGAGACAATGTAGTGACCACAATGTGGTAAATGTGAAGAACGATATGTCAGTGCGTTGTGAGAGTGAAAGAAGAGTAGAGGACTAGGTGAGTTACAGGGCAGACTGAAGAAATGAAGGTGGATGAAACGAGAAAGAAAATGGTGTGTGTTATGGGTCACTACAGTGTGGGAGTGGGCCAACGAGGTCGACGTGGACGTTTTCAAATCTAGAGGATCGGGGCGTGAACGCTGCTGGAGGCGAGACGTTGTGGCGCGTCACCTTGGAAGCCTGGCACTGGACGCAGGTGCGGGTCCAGTCTCTGAAGTCCTTGTTGAGCCCCGTCCATATGAAGCGTGAGGACATCATCCGTTGTGACGCTCGGATCCCTAAGTGAGAGAGGTCGTGCAGCAGGCGGAAGAGTGGGTACCGGTGGTTCTTCGGCAGGTAGGGCCGGATGGTGGCGGTAGATGCGTCAGCGTACAGGTGCACGTTGGTCCCGGGGAACTCGACTCGCCTCATCGACAAAGCGGGGTTATCCCTCAATTGCTGCAGCTCGGCGTCGTCGACTTGGTCTGCAGCAATGGCGGCATAATCGATGAGGGAGGAGGATGTTGCAGAGATGTTACGGGAGAGAGCGTCGGCGGGGATGTTGTCTTCGCCTTTGACGTACCGGATGTCTGTCGTGAACTGAGAGATGAAGTCGATGTGGCGCAGCTGCCTGGGAGAGTAGGTGGACTTGTTGTTGATGATGGTTGTGGCAAGAGGCTTGTGGTCGGTGTATATGTGAAATTCCCGGCCTTCGACGAAGTATCTGAAGCGCTTGACAGCCTTGTAGATGGCGAGAAGTTCTCTGTCGAAGGCGCTGTACTTCTTCTCGGCGTTGTTGAGTTTCTGTGAGAAGAATGCAATGGGTCTCCAGGCTCCGTTTACGTGCTGCTGCAAGACTCCACCAACGCCGGTGTCTGAGGCATCCGTGGAGATTGAAGTAGTGGCGTCTGGAGTAGGGAAGCTGAGTGTGGTAACAGCCTTCAGTGCCTCCTTGGCTTTGAGAAAGGCGTCGTCAGCTTCGAGAGTTCAGGCGAGTGTGACGGACTGGCCTCTCTTGCAGGGCTTGATCATGGAGTAGAGTGGCTGAAAGATGAGCGCGCAGTGTGGAATGAAGTGGTTGTAGTAGTTGATCATCCCGAGGAACTGCTTGAGCTGGCGCTGAGTTGTCGGCTTCGGGAACTGTTGAATGGCGTCGCAGCGGGAAGAGATGGGAGTGATGCCTGAAGGAGAGACGGTGTGGCCGAGGAAGTCGACGGAGGTAACACCAAACTCTGACTTCTCAACGCTTATCTGGATGCCGTAGTCCTGGAGACGGGTGAAAACTTGCTCTAGATGTTGGCGGTGTGTGTCGGCGTCAGGACTGGCGATGAGGACGTCGTCGATGTAGGCGAAGCAGAATGTCAGTCCTCGCAGCACTTCGTCCATAAACCTCTGGAAGGTTTGGGCAGAGTTCTCGAGTCCAAAGGGCATCCGTACGTACTCGTACAAGCCGAAAGGTGTAACGATGGCTGTCTTCGGGATGTCTGCTGGGTTGACTGGGATCTGGTGGAAGGCTTTTATGAGGTCGATCCTAGAGTAGATAGTGGAACCAGCAAGCTGTGAGGAGAACTCCTGAATATTCGGCACCGGATAGCGATCCATGACGGTGCGCGAGTTGAGGGCTCTGTAGTCGCCGCATGGGCGTATGTCACCGTTCTTCTTGGGAACGACGTGGAGGGCAGACGACCAGTTGCTTGAGCTGGGGCGGATAACACCTTGGCGCATCAGCTCGAATTCGGCCTTGGCTTGTTGGTAGCGTTTTGGAGCTAAGTGGCGAGCCTTGGCGTATGTTGGTGGTCCGGTCGTCTCGATGTGGTGCGTGACGTGGCGCTTCACAGGCTTGTTGGCTGTGTGTGGCTGCGTCAGCGTCGGGAAGGACTTGAGGAGAGACGCGAACCGGTTGCCTGCGCTGATGGTGGAGATGTGGGTGCTTTCGGCTGCTGCTGCTCTCGTTCTGGTGGAGACGGATGTTAAAGGATCCAGGAGCTTGCGACTTTTGAGGTCGATCAGGAGATTGTAGTGTGTCAGGAAATCGGCGCTCAGGATTGGTTGCGAAACTGTTGCCACGTAGAAAGTCCACTCGAACGACCGGCGAAGGTTAAGGTTGAGCTGGAGCGTCTGTTTCTTGAAGACAGGGATCCCCGTGCCGTTAGCTGCGTCGAGGCGAGCGATGGTTGGCAAGGACCTCTGGCTTGGTGTGGCGGGGAGGACGCTGACTTCGGCTCCAGTGTCGATGAGGAAGTTGGTGCGGGAGAGTGGGTCGAAGATGTGGGGCAGCTTCGAGGTGTGATGGCGGACGCTGTGCGCTGTCAGGGCCTGCCGGGGCTGTTGCGAAGAATTATGGAGGCTGCATGGGGACGTACACTTCCTGGCATCCTTCCCGAACCTCCTGTGGTAGTAGCAGACGCCGGGGCTGTGTGAGGGGCTACTACTGGAGGTGGAGTGGCGGCGGGGTGACGAGGAGTGGTGTTGTGACGAGGAGTGGTGTTGTGGTGACGAGGAGTGGCGGTGTGGTGACGAGGAGTGGCTGTGCGGTGGCGAGGAGTGGCTGTGTGGTGACGAGGACTGGCGTCGTTGGCTCCTGATGTCCTCCCTGAGCGTACTGACCTCTGTTCGTAGCTTGGCGATAAGAGCCGTGAGCTGGTGGGTCAAACTGTCGCTGGTGACGGTGGGGGCATGGAGGCTGGCCACGTCCTGCGCAGCGTCGTCGTTGGACACCTTGGAGGGGCACGTTAGGGCTGGGTCGGTGTCGGACGTGGAGGCCGTGACCGCGTGTAGAGGCGCTGGCAGTGTAGCCAGGGGCCGCGGCGGCTGGAGTCCGAGAGTCGCGTCAGGCATCCCGGAGGTGTAACGGAGCACAGCACTAAGCGGTAACTACGTCGGGGAAGCACTGACTACCGACGGGGAGCACTGCCGGGAGGGGCGTCACTAACACGTTCACTCGTTCAGGCGGTTAAGCCGCGGGCGTCACTATACTGGTGCTGGCTTGTCATGCCAGGGCGTCACTGAACAAGCACACACTGCACTGTCTTCAGCGTCATTGCACATTCCACGGGTCAAGAGGGGGCGCTGGCGGTTGCCAGAGGCCACGGCGGCAGGAGGGCCGCTGCAGGAACAGCAGTGGTGAAGGCGATGCCGCGGAGGTATGAAGTCGATGGCAAGGAAACTGGGGATCACAGCGGCAGGAGGCTGGTGGGGCGGCGAGTGACTGGTGTGCCGGGCTGGCGAAGAAAGGAGGCAGCAGTGGGTGCGAGGCGGCGGTAAGACTGGCTGAAGCCTGAGGAGTCATTCGTAGAAGCGGGCGGGGCGAGGGTGAGACAGCATAGGGCGGCGTTGGAATGGCTGGCTGGGCTGGGTAGGGAGTGGCGAGGTACCACGGCGAGTAGGGCGACACCTGCGTGGAAGGGGGCTGGGCTGCTGGCGAGTCTTCGAATGGGCCGAGGCGAGGTGGCGCGGGCGAGGGCACGAACTTGCCGGCGGCGGGAGAGCCTCGGAGCACGTTGGAGAGGCCGGAGGCGGAGCGCGACCTGCTGCGGGCCGGTGGATCCTCCGGGGGTGGTAGCTTGGGCCGCGACGGAACGGACGATGGCCAGCAGCGACAGCAACAAATACCCGAGGTGTACCTCGTAACTCAGGTCCGGAGGTCACCAATTGTAGCGGTAGCCTAGACCGCTACGTGAAAGCCAGGCATTGCTGCTTGTGTGCTTTCGGCCGCCGAACGAAGCTGTTAGCTTCGCCGTTGTAAGTCCGCTAGGGCAAGCCTTTGTTGGTTGATAGAAACTACCATTAACCGGTGGTGACTCCATTGACGAAGAAGTTTATTTGTAGGTACATAAATGTTTTTCCCGATTGTGAAAATTGTTTACAAAAGTTCATATGCAAAAATCTTTACAATGTTGATGGTTTGGAGAAGCTGTGCATGTAAGCGGCTTTACTATAATATTATTGATGATAACGTAAATGTGTTATGATGTAGTGACCACAATGTGATAAATGTGAAGAACGATATGTCAGTGCGTTGTGAGAGTGAAAGAAGAGAAGAGGACTAGGTGAGTTACAGGGCAGACTGAAGAAATGAAGGTGGATGAAACGAGAAAGAAAATGGTGTGTGTTATGGGTCACTACAACAAAACGACCCATTATTAAGTGCGAGCGAACTACCCCCGCTGATTACCCACTTCCCTCGTTCAGCGCTCACGAGGCAGAACGAGCCATCAGGTGCTGGCGCGGTACCCCCCCTCCCCCCCCATTTACCAGCCACACGATTCATGACTGAGGGCCTCGTCCAGCGCTGAAGACGCAAAGTTTACCCGCCACACACCAAATTGTATGTCGTATGAAGGGCCAGTGTCTCCTTGACTTGTCCGTTACTCCAGCCGTTTACCCGTTTCCCGAGCAGTCGGTGACTGCCTCGGCCAGCGCTCACGAGGCAAAGCGAGCCATTAATTTTAGACCCTTCTTTTCTTGTATTAAATCAACTCTTTTATCACTCATTAATTACTCCATAAATGATCTCACCGTCTCGTATCCCTGGTAGCGTGATCCGGCTTAAGTTGTTATTGGAGACTGGCGTTCGGGGATAAACAAGGGAAAAAGAAAATATACATTTATTTAAAATCAAATGAAAGTAATTGCCTTACGCAATATTCTATGCTCAGACGATCATAACACTGGCATATTCAGCAATGGATGCAACATATGACAAACGACATGTCTTAAACATAATACTACAATATGTGCTCAGTTGTTGCCAATAATAATAACACTCGTCGTTCCACAAGCAGTGGTTTGTATCTCTCTGCTTACATCACAATCATTATGTACTCTCTTCACAAAATCCTAATAACACATTCCTATAGTATAATCTACTACAAGTCACGGAAGCACCAAATACCACACCCAGTGGTTTTACCTTTGCTTTACATCGCAAACAAATAATCACAATCCTGTCCCACTCACAATCCTACTTCAAATCTCCTACATTATAATCTCCAGGACAATACAGTCGGTTTCCCTTAGATTCTCGAATTTCTACTCACGATTAAGATCACAACAGCCATTCTCGGCTGAGTGAGTAGCAGGTCTGCTTGAGGCGAGAACCAAGCTCGGTCTACCTATACCACTGATTTCTAGGCCACATTTTTCTTTGCTTTAGGCGGACTTACATCCTTGACACGCCCTTAATTTTCTACATAACCAATGGTCAATACTTCCTGTCACACCCATCTGCTCGCTCATTATGTTGTATTGTTTTACTTCTCCTGCTATTCGTGAGTCAGTCTTAAGACACTCCCACAGTGATTTTTCTGTTAAATTATTGGCTCATAACATGTCGCCACAACTGACGTCACGAGTCAGAGTCTTTTTCAATGGTTGTTCACACTTTCTGACCACGCCCACTGGGCATCTGTTTTCTGTATCTGAGTCTGGGTATCTGTTTTCCTTTACCCTCGTTGTTTCCCCTCTTTGGTACTTGAGATGTTTACACTGTTATATATGTCACCCTTTTTGTTAGTGTTTGTCCTGTCAGATGTTTACACAGTTGTATACCTGCCTTTCCTCTCTGGGTATCTGTTTTCCTTTACCCTCGTTCTTTCCCCTCTTTGGTACTTGAGATGTTTACACTTATATATATGTCACCCTTTTTGTTAGTGTTTGCCCTGTCAGATGTTTACATAGTTGTATATCTCACTCCTCTGTTTCCTCGTCTTCTGGGTCCTGACATTAAGGGCGAGCGACCTACGCCCCTCCGATTACCCGCTGGCCTCGGCCAGCGCTCGCGAGGCCTGAATCCGTTACTCACGCCGTTTACCCGTCAGTGACTGCCTCGGCCAGTGCTCAAGAGGCAAAGGGAACCATTAAGGGCGAGCGACCTACCACCGCCGATTTCCCGCTGGCATCGGCCAGCGCTCGCGTGGCCTGAGTCCGTTACTCCCGCCGTTTAACCGTCAGTGACTGCCTCGGCCAGCGCACAAGAGGTAAAGCAAACCATTAAGGGCGAGCGACCTACCCCCGCCGATTACCCGCTGGCCTCGACCAGCGCTCGCGAGGCCTGAGTCCGTTACTCCCGCCGTTTACCCGTCGGTTACTGCCTCGGCCAGCGCTCAAGAGGAAAAGCGAACCATTAAGGGCGAGCGACCTACCCCCGCCTATTAACCCGTTGGCCTCGGCCAGCGCTTGCGAGGCCTGAGTCCGTTACTCCCACCGTTTACCCGTCAGTTACTGCCTCGGCCAGCGCTCAAAAGGCAAAGCGAACCATTATTAAGGGAGAGCGACCTACCTCCGCCGATTACCCGCTTGCCTCTTCAAGCACTCACGAGGCAAAACGAACCATTAAGTGCGAGCGTGCTACCCCCGCTGATTACTCGCTTGCCTCGTCCAGCACTAACGAGGCAAAACGAGCCATCAGGTGCTGGCGCGCAATCCCCCCCCCCCCCACCCCCCGATTACCCGCCATACGATTCATGACTGAGGGCCTCGTCCAGCGCTCAAGACGCAAAGGGAACCATTAAGGGCGAGCGACCTACCCCCGCCGATTACCCAGCGCTCGCGAGGCCTGAATCCGTTACTCACGCCGTTTACCCGTCAGTGACTGCCTCGGCCAGCGCTCAAGAGGCAAAGGGAACCATTAAGGGCGAGCGACCTACCCCCGCCGATTACCCGCTGGCATCGGCCAGCGCTCGCGAGGCCTGAGTCCGTTACTCCCGCCGTTTACCTGTCAGTTACTTCCTCGGCCAGCGCTCAAGAGGCAAAGCGAACCATTAAGGGGGAGCGACCTACCCCCGCCGATTACCCGTTGGCCTCGGCCAGCGCTCGCGAAGCCTGAGTCCGTTACTCACACCGTTTACCCGTCAGTTACTGCTTCGGCCAGCGCTCAACAGGCAAAGCGAACCATTATTAAGAGAGAGCGACCTACCTCCGATGATTATCCGCTTCCCTCGTCCAGCACTCACGAGGCAAATCGAATCATTATTAAGTGCGAGCGAGCTACCCCCGCTGACTACCCGGTTGCCTCGTCCAGCGCTCACGAAGCAAAACGAGCCATCAGGTGCTGGCGCGTTACCCTCCCCCCCCACCCCACCCCCCCGTTTACCCGCCACACGATTCATGACTGAGGGCCTCGTCCAGCGCTCAAGTCGCAAAGTTTACCCGCCACACATCAAATTATATGTCGTATGAAGGGCCAGTGTCTCCTTGACTTGTCCGTTACTCCAGCCGTTTAACCGTCACTCGAGAAGTCGGGAGCTGTGATGGAAACGGAAAGCAGGACAAAATGGTGGGAACATGGGGAGACGGTCAGCGGGGCAGTGACTCAGCGTCTACATACAGGGCCCATACCACATGGAGGCGGGCGAGCGCCGAGCGTCACTAAGATCCAAACGGTACCGGTACTAGCGGCAATGCGCAGTGCCGAGTTATTATGACGCTTCCCGGCACCCAAGTGATCCTGAGGCTTCGCGGTACCAGGTATAGATAACCAGGTACCGGTACCTGGTACCGCAGATAATCGATTCCTCGCGGTACCCGGTACCGGTACCTGATCTTAGTGACGCTCGGCGCTCGCCCGCCTCCATGTGGTATGGGCCCTGTGTGTAGACGCTGAGTCACTGCCCCGCTGACCGTCTCCCCAAGTTCCCACCATTTTGTCCTGCTTTCCGTTTCCATCACAGCTCCCGTTGCCATTATTTTATTATTTTATTTATTTATTGGAGTTACTGGATAATTCTTCATGTCCGATTCTTTTTCTTTTTAGGTTGCTAATAAATATTTTTTATTGTTATTAGACTATGATCGAATAGTCGAGTACCCATATCACCGAGATATCCACTCACTGAGTGGTGATCTCTCTCTCTCTCTCTCTCTCTCTCTCTCTCTCTCTCTCTCTCTCTCTCTCTCTCTCTCTCTCTCTCTCTCTCTCTCTCTCTCTCTCTCTCTCTCTCTCTCTCTCTCTCTCTCTGAATGAAGTGAATATTTATTTTTTCGATAAAAAAATAGCATGTATAGTTATTATGGATGTACTCGATCATAGTCTAATAACAATAACCATATTTATTAGCAACCTAAAAAAAAAATCGGACATGAAGAATTATCAATAAATCCAATAAATAAATCCGAGCAACTGGTACCGGTACCGAGCAATCTGGTACTGGTACCGTACCGTTTAGCTGGTGATACCGGTACCTGCCCACCCCTACTCTCTAGACTCTGTTAAGGTTGGGTGTTACTGACATTGCTCTGACTAGTGAGTGGACTTTCCTCATCAGACTTGTGATGCAGACCACCTCAGATCTCAACAACATGGAGAAGGACACCTTTGAGGCGTACGTATTTATATATTGGTATCCATTTCGATTCAGTTGGTAAATTAAAGATAACTTTCAAGGTGGGTGCTGACCGCATGGCCGCTTGACGCCGTGCTGTGGCGTGGGTTGGTTAAGAATGGGCTGTGCTGTGTTGAGGGTTCACTCACCTGGTTAGTCACCCCAGTTCCTTAGAGTTAAGTTTTTTGAGGACAGAAAGGGCGGGTAAGGGGCAGCTCGGAACGAAACTCGGTTGTCTGTATAGGGCCCCACAAGGTTTTTTTTTTTTTGGGGGGGGGCCTCACTTCTTGCTACGGCCCTGCCCTTCACACACCTGCCATGACCCTCTGTACGCCCCACATACCTGTCACAACCCTCTTTACCCTCCCTTTGGTACATTCAGACCTAGGGTTGGTGCATTCTGGCAGTGGTGCATTAAGAGTATGAACCTACTCAACTCTACATAGTCTGTCGTGTCTGAAATACTGTATTCTGCATATGGGTACAGAATGGCGGGTCCTATTAAATGTCAGCAGTGTATTAAGGGGCAAGAATTTTCCTCAAATTGGATAGCGTGTGATGTCTGTGAGAAATGGTCGCCTAATAAGTGTCTGTTTCTTCATAGTGTACAGGATGGGGATCTAAAGAAGGTGGATTGGATGTGTAAATCATGTAGGAAGAAGGTGATGGACTGCTACAATGAGTCTGAGAGCATGAAGAGTGTGATTAGCAAGCTGACTGAGGGAAATCAGCAGTTAAAGCTTGAGAACCGTGCACTTACAGAAAAGTTGGAGGAGGGTGGAGTAATGCCAGAGATCAGTGAGTGCATATCAAGGTTAGTGGTCAATTCAGAGAGCTTACACCAGAAAATTCATGAAGTTAAAGATGAAATAGTCAGCACAGTTGTAAATGTAGTCACTGTTGAGGGTTCAGGTGCTGAAGCTGTGTTGGATAAAAAGAAAAATGTGCTGGTTGACACGAAAGAGGAGATTATTAACACTATGGTTAATTTGCACTTTGATAAAGGCCAGAAAAGTGATACATATGCTGCTGCAGAAAAGAAAAAGAATGTACTAATTGTAAAGTCACTTGATTCACATAATAATGCTGTCAGTAGAAAGAATGAGCTGGTTAAAGTCCTGAAAGATGTACCAGTGGTCAACACGAAGTTTCCTGGATGAGGTAATGTTGTGATGGACTTTGCAAACGAGCAAGAGGGGAAAAGGGCAGCTAATAAGATAAGTAGTGTATTGAGCAATGTCGAAACTAGGATGACTAAGAAGTTTGCTCCCAAGATAATGATTTGTAATGTGTCCATGGAAGAGTGTCAAGATGATGATGATGAATATTTAATTGCTAAGAACAGCTATCTTCAGTCAGCTGAAGGTGTCCATGACAAGATTGAATTGATTTTTACTAAGCCTGCACATGGTAATACTAGTCATTTTATTCTAAGGTGCACCCCAGAAATAAGAGAGCTCATTCACAGGCATGTTGATGTGTGCTTGCAGTGGGCCAGGTATAATGTTAGGGATAGGTATCATGTATTTAATTGCTATTGTTGTCAAAGGTATGGACATACTGAGCATAACTGTAATTTTAAGAAAAATGGTGATGCTGTTGTGTGTGCCAAGTGTGCTGGTAATCATTTGACTAGGGAGTGTTCCAGTAAGTCGTATAAGTGTATTCATTGTGTGCGACTATCAAGGCCAGAAACAAATCATAAGGTTAACAGGCAATGTAAAACTTTAGAAATTGGGCTAAAGAATCTGAGGGATATGACTGATCATGGATACTAGGAGAAATGGTAATATTCAATGTGGGTTTGTTAATATTCAGTCAGTAGGGAATAAGACTGTTGAACTACGATAATTAATCGCTGAAAAGTCATATGATGTTTTGGGTATTGCGGAAACATGGTTAAATGAATCAGACAAATCTAAAATTGTGGAAATGACACTACTCACACATTCATGCACACTTCAAGAGGTACTAGAAGGGGCGGTGGAGTAGGAATATTTATTAATACTAATGAATGTTCTCAATTAAGAAATTTGCCTTCACCATATATTACAACTTTTGAACACAGCTGTAACTTCCATGGTCAACACCTCTCAGAGGCTAACATTTGTTATCATTTATCTACCACCAAATACAAATTGTCAGCTGTTTTTTGAGGAATTTACTGAATATCTGGAGGGCTTTGATCATTCACATGGTATAATGTTTATATCTGGGGATTTTAATATTTGGATGGATGATGTACATAATCAGTGTAGGAGTGATTTTATTGCTGTTAGAATCTTTATATTGTATTAATAAAGTAAACGATGTAACCTCTCGCTCTGGCCACATGCTTGACCTTGTGCTTTGTGATCCCATGGGTGTTAGCGTCAATCAGTTAGATATTGAGCCAGATTTTACTATATCTCCTTATCATAAGTTAATTACATATACTGTGGATGTGAGTAGAGACTTGGAAACGAAGAAAACTATCACTTTTAGATTAAGTTAAGAGTAGCTATGACCCTAAAGCATTAGTTGATAATGTACTTAACAAATTAACAACTGAACTCCAGAAAAGGTGTCCCCATGAGCACAGCAACAATGTGACAATGGATGGTTGTCTAGTTTGTCTGGTTCACCTTTATAATACTGTACTACAGACTGAATATAACAACATGTGTCCAGTAGTCACTAAAGACATTAAAGTGAGGGAAAACACACCCTGGTTCAATACCGAGATTAAGAATGCCATCAAAACTAGAAAACTTAAGGAAAAGAGGTGGCGTAGTTTGCGTACGGAAGATTCCCGCAGTGGTTATGTTAGTGCTTGGAATACTGTGAATAGATTAATTAGACAAAGAAAGTGTACTTATTATAGAGAGAAGATTATTGAGGCTGGTTCAGACATTAAACGGTTGTATTCAATCTTAAACACGCTAATGGGTAATAGGAGCAACACTAGAAGGCTTCCAGATGGCTATACTGATGCTGATCTAGCTAATAGATTTATAAACTTCTTCGATGAAAAGATTTAAAAAATTGTTGGTAACTTTCAGGGAGGCTTGGTGATGAAATCAAATTATTTGCCTGATATCCCCTATGTTGGCTTGTCATCTTTTCATGATATTAGTATTGAGAAGTTACGTGACTTAATGAAACCTATTAAGGTAACGTACTGTGTGAACGATCCGATGCCCCTATCTGATACAGCTAGTGAGGGAGGCTTCTATGAGCTCTTAAAATTTATTTTATGCATTATAAATTCAAGTATCCAGCAGTGTGTTTTTCCTCAGAAAGAAAAGCTGGGAAGTGTCAGACCCACCTTGAAAAGTAAACTTGATCATATACTTGATATCTATATCATATACTTCATATCTATATCATATATTTGATATATATATCATATATTTGATATCTATATCATATACTTGATATCTATATCATATACTTGATATCTATATCATATACTTGATATCTATATCATATATTTGATATAGACCTGTCTCTAACCTTTCATTTTTGTCTAAGATAGTGGAGAATGTAATTTTAGTTCAATTTTTGGGATATTTATCAACTATCCATGCCTTACCTGATAAGTAGTCTGCCTATAGGAAGTTATATTCTACATAATCTGCTCTGTGTAGTGTAACAAATGATGTTCTTGCATGGTTGGATCAGGGAAAGTTTGGTGTACTAATATTACTAATATTACTTTCCATGCAAAATACTTCTTTGTCTTGGCTCTAGTGGCTCTCGCATTCATTCATGGTGGCCTTTTATTTATGTCTTGTCCTGCTTTTTCCACTGCTATACATTTTTCATAGAATTTATGCATTTTATTTTTATATTTCTCTTACATTTCATCCAATAACCCTCCATCAAGCTCCTGTCTCCAGTCTGTTTCATTTATCAAATTTGTATTTTTTTCACAATCTCCCTTTTTGAAAAATATTATTATTATTATTATTATTATTATTATTATTATTATTATTATATGAATCAATGAAGGTGACCTGCCGGAAAGCACAAATGCTATAAGCCAAAAGGCCCAGCGGGCGGTATCCCACAATTTGACGGTCGCTGGGATGAAACACCAGGAAAATTGTGATATATTACATCGGGCAGGCAAGCGACGATGTAATGGTTGGTCGATATTAAACATAATTTAGAAAAAAAAATAAGATAATTATCCCACCAGGCGACGATGCCGAAGATTAATCTCAAGATTCAGAAGAAGAAATTTAATCCGGTTGAACACTATCTAACAGCTTTAAGTGAGACTCAGCTGCAGAAATCCAAACGGAAATATAGTTTGGAAAACCAATGGGCTCATCGGTTGTCCCTTTTCTCATCACTGTAGCAAATATAGTCGCAATTTAATACAACATGGTCACTTTTACCCAATAGACTTTCCACTTTTTAAATTGCTCACATTTTCCTCTGAAGTGATTATTAAATCAAGGGTGGAGCTCTGACTTCCTTCTAAATATTTAAGGGATATGCACATATTGAATAAGGAAACAGCCTCCAGGACATTCCAGAAATTTAAATGGAGTACTCATATCACTGCCTCTAACATTATCATATCCAGCCAATTTATAGCTACCTGGAAAATTAAACCAGCTGTTACAAGGATATAATTATTATTTTGTTCCCTGGCAAGCTTTACTAGTTTCAGCATCTGTTCATCGTTTGGTTTTCTACTGCTTGTGCTTCTACATATTGCATGTGTTATATTTATTGTATTATATTATTGTATATATGTATGTATATATTATATATCTGAAAGTGTTTTTATTAACATGTATAGTTTCAGAAAAGACATACCCTACCAAATGTCATTATTTTCTGTGTCTGTCAAGTTGACATGCAACTTTACTTGACTGGTTGCAGTGAAGCATAATACTGATAATTAAAATTCATCATCAGGTCCAACTGTACTACTGAGGAGTATGAGTTGGCCTGCAGACAGAGGTTTGCTGAGGACAACATCATGTATGAGTGACTCATCATCTACTTGAGGACCAGAAGGCATGCCTTTGGACTTAAGGGTGTTGAGCAGCGGAAAGTATTGCGATGGGCACGCCCCTTCCAGTGGGATGAACAGGGTAAGTGATTGTTTTTGATTGATTATCTGTTTGAAAGTCTGTTTGATGCTATCTGCAATAAACAGAGGCCAAGATTTGAAATTAATTAAAGTGGTTATGTGTTGAAGAATGTACACTTTTGCGGCAGTTTGTGTTCATGATTTTCTCTCATGAGCTTAATGATGATTTATTTTGATAATGTGATTAGTAGAGGAAAGGGAGAAGGGATTGATTTCATGGCCATGGCTGTAGTATAAGATATGCTATGGTATACTGATTAGAAATAAAGATATCCCACTTTTCATCCTTATGTACATAAGGACGTAGGAGTCTGCAAGAGGCCGGTAGGCCTATACAAGGCAGTTCCTTTGAGCCTAATCTCCCGTGTATCTAACCCCACCTAGTATCGCTGTCCATTAATTTATCTAATATATTTTTGATTGTGACAATTGTATTGGCACTCACCACATGACTGCTAAGCCTATTCCACTCATCCACCACTCTGTTAGTAAACCAATTTTTGCCTATATCCCTGTTGAATCTGTACTTATCCAGTTTCAACCCATTACTTCGTGTCCTGCCAGTTTCTCTTACCAAAACAAACTTATGAATATCCCCCTTATTAAAGCCCTTCATCCATTTATAAACCTCGATCATGTCTCCACGCACCCTTCGCCTTTCCAGAGAATGCAAGTTTAAATGTTTGAGTCTTTCCTCGTATGGAGAGTTTCTCAACCCCTGAATCATCTTAGTCATCCTCCTCTGCACCGATTCTAACATTTTGATATCCATTCTGTAGTAAGGTAGGAAAGAGATGGGTTGCTGCTTTATTGCCAGTGTCCCTACCCACTGCTTATTAGTGCTAAGGACCAGCTCATTGTCAGAGGTTGTGTCCCAACCACCTGAAGGAGTTAAATTTAATACAACTTTGAGTGACAGGCTCTCTCTAGCACAGGTGCAGGGTTCATGGAAGCAAAGATGAGTGTCAAAGCAAGTTCCAGCTGTGGTTTAAAATCTGTTGTCATTGTCGTGGAGTGGCCTTGTATGGAAGCTTCTCTTGCATTTCTCATACTGTGATTATTATGCATTTATAAACATATCAGAAGCTGTACAGAGTGGACCATGATGGGAAGCCTCGGCAGCTCGTGGTGAGGTCTTTTGAGGAGGTTGCTGCTGTGTTATATCATCATCACAGCAGTCCCACTGCAGGACATAGCGGCTGGGTTACCACTTGTCAGAATGTCTCCTCAGTTTACTATTGGCGAAACATGACCCAGGACATGAAACATTATGTATGTAAATATTGTTTATGTATTGCATGAAATACCTGATCACAAGTAGTGCATCTTTACAGAAAGTTGATACAATTAAAATGATTGTTAGCTAATTCAATACTCTCCAGAATTGTTTTGCTGAATCCTCAAGCAATTTTCTCACAGTTTTCACATTTGTTTTCTAGATTGAAACATGTAGTAAGTGCCAGCACTACACGCCAATGAAGACAAAGGCCCCAGAGATGCGTCCCATAAAGGTGAAGGAGCCGTTGGAACTTATAGGAGTCGACTTGGTCGGTGATATGTGAAGAGTGTTACCGGGTGGTTTGGCTTGGGGTTTCTTTTAAAAATGGTACAAGTATTAGGTAAACAACAGGTACAAGTATTAGGTAAGCAAAAAAGTTAAGAAATCAAATGTACATATATTCCAACCAGTGTTGCCAGGTCTACATAAATATCTGTATTTCTACAGATATTTCGAAGAGTATACAGAAAAACAGATTTTTGTGCAAAATCTACAGATATTTTTAAGTTTACACAGAAAATTTGCAGAAATCTCATCCAATTTCTGATAATCAATAAATATCATGGAACATCCAGTTATAAACTTTACAACTTTTACAAATGACAAAAAATGAGGCCGTCGGTCAATCGTCCCGCCATTCCGCCAAGGCCCCCCCACCCCCATGCACTGTACTTGAACCGTACGCGTCAGCAGGCAGACCCGGTGAGACTCAACTTCAGCGATGTCAGTTTAGCAGATTTTCGTTGGTCATTACTCACAATTGTTCTCAATTGTTCTTAATGATGTTCATTTTAGTGTGCGAATACCATCGGCATACGTATAAAACCCTATGTGAATTTAAAAATTATAAATCCACAAAGTTAACAACAATGCTGTGTGCTGGACGAGCTCAGTGCGAGTCTGCTGCTGCTGAGTGTGTAGCTCAGCGACTCGGCAGTCGCCAGCTGGGCTCTCATTTTTAAGGTAATTACCTCAGATTAGCGTAATCTCACCACTTTTAAGGTAATTTTGAGGTAATGCTATTTTTAAGGTAATTCTGAGGTAATTCAGGTATTCTTAAGGTAATTCTAACGTAATTGGATAACTTGACAATGGTGCCATATGTCTAACGTCACACTACTCACTTGCAATGCGATATTATTTGGAGTGTGGGCATGATGCAACACCAGTGCAGTTTTGGGTAAATGTACGTGATCTCAAGTCAGGGGGCGATGAACCTCTATTTCCTCATTTAGCTTCATTTATGCTCAACCTTTTATGCTTACCTCATTCCAGTGCAACAGTAGAGAGGGTGTTTTCTGCAGTGAATAGAATGAAAACAAAGCTTAGAAACCGCTTGTCTACTGGTACTTTGACTGGCCTGTTGCACACTAAGAGACTCTTCTCAAACACTAGTACATGTTTTAATATGAATTTGCCAACTCAAATGATGAAGTTAATGAAAGAGGATATGTACAGTATGGCAAAAGACATAGAAGATGATAACAGTGAGTAGATCAGTTTTTTCAATATTTTTTAATAATTTTGTATTATGCTGATTTTTGCACTCCATTCATAATTTCAGTTTCACATTCAGGAGGATTTTTTTTATTTTGTAATGGCAAAATTAAGCCAAAAAACTGGTAATAAATGTAAATGAAAATATTATGTAAATGATGTAGTATTGAGTTTAATTTAGTCTAGTCCCGATATATATATATATATATATATATATATATATATATATATATATATATATATATATATATATATATAAATGTGTGTGTGTGTGTGTATAATCTACAGAATTTTTCCGGAATCTCAAGATATTTTAATGGCAAAGCTACAGAAAAAATGGGTTAGGAACCTGGCAACACTGATTCCAACACACACACAGACACAGAATTCCTAACTCTTCGAATTTGTCTTCTCGCAAATTTATAATAGCACAAAGGAAAACTGTTAGTTCTTTTAACATTCATAAGGTTTTGTTGGTAAGAGAACTGGGTAGGACACGAAGTAATGGGTTTAAACTTGATAAATTCAGATTTAACAGGGACATAGGCAAAAATTTGTTTACTAACAGGGTTGTGGATGAGTGGAAAAGGCTTAGCAGTCATGTGGTGAGTGCCAATACAATTGTCACATTCAAAAATAGATTAGATATATTCATGGACAGCGATACTAGGTGGGGTTAGATACACGGGAGCTTAGGCTAAAAGGAACTGCCTTGTATAGGCCTACCGGCCTCCTGCAGATTCCAACATTCTTATGTTCTTATTAGGCTCATATTTCTCATACACAAGGATACAACAAATGAGTGATTCAAAGTTAGATTTTGAAGCTGAAATCGCACTATCTCTACTCAAGCTTAAATTTACATGATCCTTTCAAAAACTTATCCCTTGCATAATTGTAGAACTCCCTTGCACACACATATATGCATGCATATCTATATACATGCTTTTGTCCAAGTATAGTTACTGTTGTAGGTCACGAGACAGGTCAGATACCATTTTGATGTCTTGTGGGCCTTTTCTGGGTTGTGCTTTTGGAATGCCTGGTTTTGGTTGCAACTCTCATCTATATCTCTATATATAGGCTGTTCTTCTCCGCCTGATGCTAAACTCCTATAACATTCCAAGTGGAGCCTTCACATTGTATGAAACCTCTTTGAATTTTCTTACAAAGTCTCACCAATTTAATCAATCTCTCAGGAACCATCTGCCTTTTTTTTCAACTCTGTCAAATGCCTTGCTTAAAACTTTATACATATGTGAGCTACCTCAAATGCCAGCCGTCTTACTCTTTTGGGTTTACTTTATGATAATTGTAAATATGAAAAGAACAATGCTTTATAATGCATGGTAGTTAGCTCTCATTGTTGTTCATGGAACACAATAATTCTCTCTCTCTCTCTCTCTCTCTCTCTCTCTCTCTCTCTCTCTCTCTCTCTCTCTCTCTCTCTCTCTCTCTCTTTTCTGGGTTATAATGCACTTTCTCTTTGCCTGTATAATTTGATCTAGCATGGGTGATTTATCTAGCTTTACCTAGTGTCTGCACAAGCTGGTGTAATTGGTTATGTTGGGTTTTGATGGCTTTGCATGATGTATTTTTTGCTTCCTGCTTTATTAAACTATCCAGGTCCAATGGCTGTTAGTGATGAAGGCTACAGGTACATTTGCACGTTTGTCGACTTCTACACAAAGTTTGTCGACTTTTTCCCACTTAGAGATCAGACAGCTTATGGGGTGTCCAGGTGCATACGCTCCTTTATCCACAGGTAAATTTTTATCATTAGTTTCCACACTTGGATGAAATATTTACTGCCATGTCATCACTACTTTTGAATGTAATTTCAAATAGTCAGTTTGGATGCTAAACAATCCATCTTAAAAAAGGTATCCTGATGTCAAGATTAATTTAGTTTTCATTGTTTTCCTTTGATGTTTACCTCATCATCACCGTGACTGATTTTTTGCCTTCAAAAAATATGCAAACATTCAACAATCTGATGTAATAAACAAAACATATTCATCATTGGTAGAATCATTAAAAAAAAAATCTGTCATACAATCCATCCACGATATTTTCCCCATTTTGAAAATTAGTGAAACGGAATGAGTCCAAGCTGTGAGTTTGCTACTGGTAATCATTATTTATTTAATCATGTATTACCACAATTGTTTTGAGGTTGCAGCATGTTTTGTCATCAATGCATGTAAAAGTCCGTGCAGTTGTACCACTCCATATATTTCTCTCTGTTTGTTGCTTCTCACAACTGTTTTATTTCATCAATTGTATTTCAATTAAAAGCTCACTTTAGTTCTTGTATAAAAGTTATTTGCCTTGCCATATTGTTTGAACTAATTATGAAATTTAATCATAACCATCAATTGATTATGTTTAGGCATAATATAAGAATGTGATACAAAAGATGCAGATTTTTCTTCATGTGTAATGACATCTGCTTTCCTTAGGTGGGGCAAGCCTGCAAGGATCCTGACTGATCACGGACGTGAGTTTTGTTCCTCGGTAAGTCTTTATGTTACTGTTATTTCTGTTGTAATTCATGGAATGGTCATCAGGATGTAATGTTATATTCAGGTATGCCTGAGAGGTGCATTATTACCAATACAGTTGTCAGAGGAGGACATTTACATCATCTAATGCTTCGTTAGCTCTAAGATGCTGAACAAACTTCAGGTATTATTAACCATGCAAACAAATGATACTATTATAACACCTGTTGTATTACTGCTGCTACTTTGACTTCTTCATTCCCCACAGATCAACGAAGAACTCTGCAAGTTCTACGGGATCCGGAGGAGTATCACGTCTGCCTACCATCCGCAGACTAATGGACTGGCAGAGAGAATTAACCAGACTCTGGAGACCAGGCTTTCCAAGCTCTGCAACGCGACCAAGAACGACTGGCCAAACTTCCTGGATGAAATCGCCTATAGCATCCGCACCCAAAAGCAGCGGACCACCGGGTTCACACCTTTCCGGTAGATGTTTGCTCGTGAGCACCGGCCACTTCACCAGGTAACCACCAGTGTTTGATTTAATATAAGAAATCAACTCCTATTGGTTCCATTAAAATATGAAGCCATCACTTTCAATCACAAACCAAAAAAATATGAAGAGTTGTTCTTGTGCCTAATGACCGTAATTTCAGTTCAATTGAAATAAATATTTTTAGGAAGAAATTACATTTGCTCCTGAGGCTTCTGCACAACCAGAGGGAAGGAGTACCACACCAGAAGTAAGTAGAAAGTAGATTCATATGTAATGTGCAAATTCTGGAAGAAAAGTGTATATCTCACAAGAATTGAAAAACATGTCTAGTACCTCTCAAGTAATCTTCTTTTGCAGTTTCTTTTTGTTACAGTTCTTTGAAGAACTTGTTGAACTGCCCTCTTCCGAGGACATTGCGGAGTGTGTCAAAGAGCAGGACCAGAGGCGTGAAGAACTGCACTCCAAGGTCTGGCTGAGGACGTCATGTTATATTTCCTGATGCTAATGTTCTTAAGTCTGGCAGTAGTACCGAAGAAAAATACCATAACTTTTACATTGATGCTATAATTTATGTTTCAGCAAAGTACATTCATTGCCAGATTGACTCTCTGCTTTAGCCCGACTTTATTCGGTCTCCAAACTATTTCAATGTAATGACTACAGATATATGGCCAGATTAAACACTCGACGTTTATTCCAATTCAAGTCCTGCTACATAGGATCATTCTTTCATCCATATTGTACCATACATTACAAGCATCTTTTGCACAAGGAAATTTATATTTCAGTACAATTAATCCGGTCATCATAGTGCTATCAATGCTTATGCTTTTACTTTTATTATGCAGCGGGAACAGAGAGTTGAAGCAGCCCAAGAAAAGCAGAAGGCTGAGTACAGGAACAGGAAAGCAAGAGGAGTGAAGACCTTCAGCTTCTCTGTAGGGATGAAGGTTCTTAAAAGAAACCTTCGCAATGAGACTCGGAAGGGTGGGATAATGGAGCAGAAGTGGACTGGTCCAAACAAGTGAGTACTGATGTTAAAGGAATTGTATTTTTGTGTGTGCTCCATTTTTGTCATTTAGGTTTCTGTAACCTACTGACACTCAACAGAGTCCTTGACATCGACTCCTCAAACCGTGTGGCACTTGAGGCTGTGAGCAATGGGAAGAAGCTCAAGAGCCGTACTCCATACAACAACCTGAGGCCATTCCTCCAGAGCCAGTTGCACTGTGACAGGTGTGTACAGCTATTACCAGTTGTGCGGTTGTGATGTGGTGTTCCTTTCTTATATTTAACTATATGTTCATACTTCATGTGCTTATTATGCTTTACTTTGATAAGTAAGTAATTTTCATTGCATATGGTTTGAGCTGTCAACTTGTTGCAATTTATGGCTGTGTTTGCATGTAATGTTAAGCATTTTTGTAACAAGTGTAGAAAAATCTTGAACATGTAATGATAGCAGGTAATTATCATAGTGTTGTGTTTCACTAACCTGCATATAGCTTGTACTGAGGTGTAATTACAGTAATCACTCATAGGTGAGTATTTTTTTCCCAGCTCATCAATATATAATTGAAAATCATTCATATCTTACTCTCTTGTCAGGAGGGTTCAGAGTAGAAGAGGAAGGTAGGCTTTATCTATAAATTATAATTTTTCATGAACCATCTTTCAGACACTTATTGGACCACAGAGATAGACTGCAGCCCTCCAGCATTCAGGGACCTGTGCAGCCATCACCTGACACCTCACAGTAAGGAGTCACTTACATAACTATATTATTTTTTTTTTCTGACTCAGAAATTTGTTGTGCGAAGTTTCTGAGCTTGAATGAAACTAAGGGAAACAAACAAGCAAACCAGTGAGGGTGATATAGTTTAAACTTTTTGACATACTTGATTCTAGGAATTGTTTCCCGGAATCCCGGACAATTTTCAAGGTTTAATAATCCTTGGATATTTTTGCACATCCATCCCAGGAAATCCTGGAATGAAATTAAGTACAAAAATAGGGGCAAATTTGACTGCAGGATGGTTGTGGACTTGTGGTTCTATTTATATTCATATACAGGGTGTCCTGTGAGGAATGTTTTGTATGTGTGTGTGTGAAGGAAGGATTTACTGTTTAGGTATTCTCTTGAGTATTATAAAGCAGCCATGGCACTCCCGTAACAGAGCTCGTATAATGAACACCATGTTTGCATATTCCACGTTGCTGTATGTATACGGCATTGAAATGAGCGTAACAACTTAACAAAATTACAAAAAAAAGTAGCACACTTTCCCTCCTCGCGTGAGTGGCCGACCAGTGATGGTTGACAGTAAACTGTCTGTTTGTCTGTCTGTCTGCCTGCCCACACAACTGAACAGTGTTGTCATAGTTCCCAATGTTTTAGCTACTGATTATTTTTACTACATTTCCTGTCATTAAGTTCTCTTTTCATTGCACTGAGTATAAATGGAAACACCATCATCATCTTTCATCGACGCCTGCTCCTGGGAGCTCCCACAAAAGGATGGCCATGGCAGAAGAGCTTCCAACTTTCTCTATCCCGACCCTATCCTTGCCTGCTCAAAGTTCCCCACTGATTTTTCACCCCTCTCCCTCACATACTCTTGCATCCTATCTCTCCATTTCACTGGAGGTCGTCCTCTAGCATTCCCTCCCTCTATCTCACTCACATACACCCTTCTGGTCATCTTACTCTACTCCATTCGCTCCATGTGGCCAAACCACTTTAAAGTCTGTCATTTCATTTGTTCCACCACTCCACACTTCTTCCCTTCTCCCCCGTGACACATTCCAAAACGCTCATACACACTTTCGTATCTCATTCCATCCATTCTACTCACACCACAAGCACTCCTCAAATAACTCATTTCCACTGCCTGCACTCTAGACCTCTGACTTTCATTCCAGGCCCACGTTTCACTTGCATATGTGAGGGTTGGTACTATTATTGTATTTCTCAAATCCCTCTTTACCTCCATGCTCACACTTCTGCCATTCGTGATTCGTCCCAAAGACCCTACCACCCTTCTTCCTTGCAATGCCCTTTCTCTTATCTCTCCCTCCATACCACCATGCTTACACATAACTGATCCAAGGTACTTAAACTCGTTGACCTTCTCCATTTCTTCACCATTCAAAATTATTTTGCATTCCTTTTCACATTCAATTCCCATTCTATATGGGGATACAAAATCGACAACCTCACTTCTACTTCGCTCACAAACCATCACTTTACTTTTGTTGACGTTTACTTTCAGCTTTATCCTTTTACAGACACTATCAAAAACACTGACCAAATTTTGTAAGTCACTTCCATTTTCTGCAATGAGCACTATGTCATCAGCAAACAGTATTGAGTTCAGTACCCACTTCCTTCCCTCAGCAAACATTTTTACTCCAAGTTCCCCAACTTTGCCCTTCATTTCTCTCATGACGCCATCCATATAAATATTGAAATAGAAACAAATTTATTTTTTTATCAACGATAATGAACTATAATTTACATTGTCATTCGCATTGGAATTCAGAAGTAGAACAAATATAAAGTAGTAAACGAAGCAAATTTTATCTCTTATTCTTACTCCTTTTACTTTGTTGAGGAACAAAGTGTATGCTGAAAATTTTGGAATAAAACATTAAGTGGAATTAATCAGACAGTCAATCTACAGTAATATTTCTGCATATCTATTAATGTTAAGCACATAAAAAATCTGAAAGGGAAGCTAGACAATTGAAAATCCCGGGAATTCCAGGGATACCATGATTACGGCTATTTTTTTCCCGTAATCCCGGGACAAAGGTAAAGGTCCAAGACGATAATCCCTACTTGATACCCAGGTATTACTCACGCCCAACTTTTCGGGAAAGAAAGTATGCTGTTAAAATTCCTCAGCGTATGTGCTAGACATTTGTTGTGTTAGAAAATTGACAATACTGTCCACTTTAGATTGTGGTGACATTACTGCTGTTTATAATATACAAAGGGGTTCATACTGCATCTGCAAAACTTTGAGCTGAGCCATGATGCAGTAATGTAAACACCCTAACACATCATTCACCCTTCCCAAGGTTGCCTGCTGAACTGAATAGCCTGGAGGGACAGCAGCACTGTGAAGCTCGCCTGGCTCCTTCCCTGCAACGAGAGGTTCCCCTGGCCCCTGCCCATGGAAATCCAAGTGAAGCGGCAAGGGAAGTATCCATTGAAGGGAAGTGGTTGACAGACCTCCACATAGATCATGCACAGCATTTGCTTGGAATCAGTTTCCTCAATGTTTCAGGTTTCCAGTCTACTGTTGTCTTTCAAACTGCAAAATGTGTGCATGTTAAAAGTCCCAGTAATTGCTTTGTCCAAATTTTACATGTACACAACAATCACTGGCTTACAGTAAGTAACCTTCAATGTAATGATAACACTGTCAAGGTTTATGACAGCTTAAACAACAGCTTGGGAATCTCAAACAATTTTGATTGCCAGCTGGCTGCTCTACTAAACTGTAGTTCACAATTTAAAGTAGAATATGTAAAAGTTCAGCAGCAGGAGGGATACTCAGATTGTGGTTTGTTTGCTATTGCTTTTGCTACCAGTCTTTGTTTTGGCATCCCACCTGCAACTCAAAATTTTGTTCAGAAAGACATGAGGAGCCACCTTGCATCCTGCTTTCGGAAGGGGGTACTGGAACCTTTCCCAGTCTTTCCCTCTACCATTACCCCTACAAGTAGCAAGTGTTATGTTGTGGATTTGTGTTTACAGTGTAGGAGGCCCAAGTCTGACAATGGCAGTTTGATCAAGTGTATGTTGTTTAACAGCATGTATCATGCTACATGTGTGGGGGTTTCTACTGACATTTTTGTTTGTGCTGCATGTCAGCAGGAAATAATGTACCTTTATATATTTCTCTCTCTCTCTCTCTCTCTCTCTCTCTCTCTCTCTCTCTCTCTCTCTCTCTCCTGTGGCAGAGTCCCCCGTCGTAGGTGTGACTATTGTTATACCGGAGCTGTAGTTGACGACATCACAGCTGCCCTGGATAAGGTCTCTGCTGAGGCTTCTAATGACTCCCTGTTTGTTCTCCACACAGGTACGAATGCCATCACCACAACCCGGTCTGAGGAACTGCTGGACAAGTACTCTAGGCTTATCCATCAGTACAAATCTAAATCCCCCTAACATTTCGATTTCAGGAGTTCTACCACGGAAGTGGGCAGATAGTGACTTCTTCAGCAAGGCTTTCAGCCTCAACAACTGCTTACAGACTCTTTGCAGGGAGCTTGACGTTGAGTTCTTTAATGCCTGGGACAATTTCTATGGCCAGAGTGAGCTCTTCCACAGGGGCGGAATACACCTGTCCCCCACTGGGGCAGCCAGATTCGGAAGGCTCCTAAACGACGCAGTACGTGACACCCGATCAAAAAAACTCTCGGCCACGTCCATCCAACCCGCCCGTGTAAATAGACGCCACGCATCGCAACAAACGCGAGACTGTGAATCCGCAAGTACCACCACCTCAATTACCAAGCCTCAAAATAAAGTCCTTAGTTTCAATGCGCAGAGCCTAAGAAACTTCGATGAATTGATATGTATTGCTCTAACAGAAAATTTTCTACGTCATTGCTATAACAGAAACATTTATCAACACCACAAATATTGATTTAAGTTCAGAATACAATATAGATGGCTACAGACTCTTCAACTAAAACAGTGTTAACCGTAGAGGTGGTGGGGTTTCCCTTTTGGTCAAAAGCTATTTGCGACCCACTGACAGAACACCAAGAGACAGTAAAGTTGAACATTTGTTCGTGCGAGTAAATATTGCAAAAATCAATTTAAATATATCTGTTACCTACAGACCTCCAGGGGAAATCACTCCAAGAATATGTTGAAATGTATGCCGTTTTAAGGCAGTCACTTAACCCGGGAAAGCCCAGTGTCACCTACTGGTGACATTTTTTTTAAATGGTCATATCTCTAACCCTTTACAGACATTTGCATTGATCATTCGTTTATAATGTTGTTTTGTAGTGCCCCCAAAACAAGCAAATAACGTCTGGACATTAATTTTCCTCTACAAACCTATCGAGAAAGGTTCGAGCCGTCGTCGAAGGATATAACCTTCACTGCATAATTATTAGTTAGGGTAACTGGCGATCAGCGGCACGCACTCCTCCTCTCTCCTATCCGTTGCTTCTCTTACCCCCTCCGGCTGCACGAGGTAACCCCCACCCCCACCGCGCTGGGCGAGGTTAGTCATCTGATACCCTTCGCCCTGCTCGCAGGTAAGCGCTGTTCTCCCTGGATATAACTTCCCAGTTAAAATTACAGTGTTCACATGATTTATAAGGGTTACCACAGTTAGTCATCTGATACCCTTAGCCCTGCTCACAGCTAACAGTGGGTGCCCACGGCACCTTCGCCGTCCCTGTGAATGGAACAGCCAGCCCAGGAGCCATGAGACATCACCTCGCTGGCAGATAAGTCATCCCTCAATGCCTGTAACCACCACCTCCTCAGTCGTATTGGGAAGCCCCTTTTAATTTATTTCCCCAACACACACACTAGTTAGGATGGGTGTCAAATCGTTGTGTTTGTAAGGGGTTTAGCGATCTTCCCCCCTGTCGTGGCCTCTGTGACGCATCAAGATACGTAGGGAAAAGTGCTGATGTGAATGTCGCTAGACGAGTTTCGTGACTGGTAGAAGGAAGGGGAGTGTTGCCGTCGCCTATATATTTATAAATGTTTATTCCCCCCATTTATTTGTATGTATTGCATTATCTTGTAATATTGGTAATAACAGAATAATGACAGGGTTGTGACTATAGAGGCCTCCGTCGCCCTTGGTCCTTTTAAGACTCACTGTCCCGTCGCCGTTACAGGATAGGTTGAGTTAAATCGTCTTCCTCCCCCCCATCCCCCTCTTCAAGGGGTGGCAGATTATTTATAAATACCCAGTGTCCTAATAAACCGAGACCATATAATGTAACACTGCTTGTTTCCTCCCTACCCTACAATATATTCCACGTTAATCAATTGTAGGAGTCACCCTTACTCCTTCCTCCTTCGTGTCGTACTTAAAACGCTACCAAAATTTTTTTTTCTCCATTAACACAGACACGAGGAGAGAGTAGGGTTGTCAGAGTAATTTAACGTTCTCTTGATTGTCTTAGACTCCATTCCACACCGCGAATTGGTTTCGCAGTTATTTTTTTTTATTATGGTTTTTAGTTTTTTCTTGTGAGCCTCCACACACTCAGTGGTGCCTTAAATGAAGAGCAGGAGAGCCGAGGGCATCACAGTTTAACACTTCTGTTTTGTATATTTCAGCTCTGGGGAAAATAATATTTTGTTTACGTTAACTCTGGCATCTGATGAAAGAACATGTAGTGCTCCTGTTTTTTATCCCCCATTACCTATGCCAAAACAATGTATTCCTGCAATATAAAAACAACTTTAAATAACTTTTCCTCTGTGTTTCTCAACAGTTAAATGCTTAATGAAAAACCTAGTGAGTGTAACAGCACAATGAGTATTTGTTACTATGAGGTAATCTCCATGAAACTCACGACTGTCACCTCGAGGTGATATTGGACATACACTCAACAATTCAGTCTTTTTCCACTGAGTGCGGATCATTGTTTTCTGGTTTCAGTTTGACTCGTCATGAGACTGCAAAAATACTTGAGCTTGTAATGAAGAATTTGATACACCTGTTAAGTGTTTTGAATATCTATAATTCAATTATGATAAATTTTCTTGTGGCTGAGTGGTTAGCGTGCGGGCCCCACGTGCACAGCGTTCTGAACGACGCTATTTCGAATCTGCCACTAACACCTGGGATTTTCAGTCACCACCGAGTGGCCTAAGACTACCCCCATGCTGTCATGAAGACCACCCATCAACCCACACTATAGACAAATAGTCCAAGTCATTCAGGAATGAGCTCTTGTGTTGAGCATGAGCCAAGAAAAGATGGCGCCACTATAAACACTTGCCTGCACCAAGATGGGCTGGGGCCGACCACCAGGCCCCTCAAGATAGCCTACCGGTGCTACAGGCTCCGATGTAAAAAAAATATAATAATATAAAAAATAAACTAAATCTCCCACAAATATTCTTTGAATAAAAATTCATGTACTAAACAAAACTCGCAAAGAAATGAAGGTGTTCATTTCTGTTCTGTTGTTGAGAGTACTTGACACCTAAGTACATTCGCATTTTTTAGCGAATCAAAACCGGATGTGAACAATTAATATGTTTCAAGCAGTTATTAGAAGGAACATATTCTCTGAAATTCATCACTATCTCCACACTTGTGACACTTTAGATCTGCTGGGAGTCGGCAAATTGGGGATGTCAACGAGATGTCCAGGTGGTGGGGGTGTAAAGAGGAGAGTACACTAGATGGTAAGGAAGACCATGATGGTGTACGCACAAAAGTGCCCTGCAGGAAAGCCAGAGTTGCTGAGTTTCATGAACTAACCACTAACCAGTCAGGTGTCGGAAATGTAAAGCTGTTCTCCGTGTTCACAGTTGGTATGCTCTCATACAAAACAAGAGTCTGCGGCACTTAGTAAAAGGAAACTCTTCATTGCAATTTGTCCACTATTCATGGAATAATGATATTTTCCAAAAAAAATGTTTTTCTTTGAGTTATATATTTATTTCTGTTCTAATATAATTATGCTAAAAAACACATAACTTAATACTGAAAGGAGACATCTTGACATGAATACAGAAAACATTTCTGGAATATAAAGAAAAGTTTTTTTTTAACGACTTCGTTGTGTCATTGCCCAATGTTACCTCTAGGTGACACCCTTTTTGTGCAAAAAGTAAAATATATAGAAGAAAAATTTCTCCGTAAAAGTTGCTTAAAATTGCTTTACCAAATATATATATATTGTAATTGGACAAAGAAAACTTGATAAAATATGAAATGGGCTTTCTTAGGTTAATAACAGCGACTCACTGATATTAGGAGACTTTAACCTCCCCCATATCGACTGGGTAACGCTGTCAGGTACAGAGGGAGTCACATAGAATGATCGAATTTTCAGAAAACTACCTAAGCCAAATGGTATCTGAACCAACTTGACAAAATAACTTACTAGACCTTGTTACAGTAACCCTAGATAGGTCCTTGCGATCATAAATCAGTGTTCGTCGACATTAGAGCTCGAACAACAATGACTGAAAATAAATTAAAGGTGCCAAATATCAAAAGAGCTAATTTCGTAGAAACTTCTTATTCAAGAATAAAGATGTAATAATTCCGCTCTACAATAGTTTAGCCAGACCCCACTTGGAAAATGCTTTATAGTTTTGGTTTCCCCACCATGCAAAGGACATTGCTAAATTAGAAGGTGTTCAGTGTCGGGCAACGAAAATGATCCCTTCCTTGCACAACAAACCCTACGAAGAGAGGCTTTCCACCCTTAACATGTTCTCTCATGAGAAACGTTGCCTCCGAGGAAAAGTGATCGAATGTTTTAAAATACTTGATGGTTTAACGAATGTAGACAGATCAACATTGTTTATGATCGATGACACTTTGCGTATGAGGGACAATGGCATAAAACTCAAATGTAAATTCAGACTGCACCAAATTTTTCTTCACTAACGTTGTAGTGCGAGAATGGAATAAGCTCCCACCGTCAGTGGTCCAGTGTAACACGATTGATTCCTTCAAAAACAAGCTTGACCGTCACTTCCTTCAACTAGAGTTGAAATGCATCGTTTTAGAGCCTTCTGATTAATGTAGAATCGCTTAGGTTTAAGGACAGACCACCAAAACTGGACCATGGGGTCTGTGTAGTCTGATTTTCTATGTAAATCTCTCTCTCTCTCTCTCTCTCTCTCTCTCTCTCTCTCTCTCTCTCTCTCTCTCTCTCTCTCTCTCTCTCTCCATTATATACACTGGATATATCTTTTTGCTAGTTTATTTGGTTCATTATTTTCTTCTCATTTTATTATATATATATATATATATATATATATATATATATATATATATATATATATATATATATATATATATATATATATATATATATTGAAAACCACTGCCCCAGGAGAAGGCCACAGCAGGAGAGTCGCCATTTATACCTGTACTTACATTCCCTCCTTGCAGGCGGTGGTTGAATCGACAGAGTAACAGCACCGCGTTCAGGAGGACGCGAGTTCAATCCCCGCCCGGTGCCACCAAGCTGGGATTTTTCAGCCGCCGCCGAGTGGCTTAAAACTAACCACATGCTGTCCAGAAGACCACCAATCAACCCGGACTCTAGATTCTAGGATTAAAGATGAGCTCCGGTAGGGCAGCATGAGCCAATGTAAGATGGCGCCACTATAAACACTCGCCTGCGCCAGAACGGGCTGGGCCGACCATCAGGCCCCACCGGAAAGAAGCCTTGGGTCGACCATAAGGCCCCACCGGGAAGAAGCCTACCGGCGCTATATGCCGCGACGTATAAAAAAAAAAAAAAAAAAAAAAAAAATTACACTGGCATATGACCACAAATGTTGCGCCGACTAAACAAAACTTTTTATCTTACGCTCTTCGATTCCCGGGTGGAGTGGAAAAATTTGGGTGGCTTTTCCAATACCCTATGCCCCTGTCCACCCAGCAGTGAATTGGTACCAGGTATTAATTGGGAGTTGTGTCCCGTCTCCTGGGATCTGTTCCCTTCTATAATTCCTTCCCCTCCTGTCTCTCTCCGGCAAACGACCATAGATGTTGCGCCGACCAAACAAACTTTCCAACTTTTCCTCTAACACTCCTCTCGCTCCTTTCTCTCACAAACTGCAGCACTCAGTTTCACTGGGGGTCGTCCTCTTGCAGTCACCGCAGCAATCCTACTGGTGAACGTCCTCTTCATCTTTTCACTCTCCAGCATCCTTTTTTATGGCCAAACCATCTCACGGTACTGCGTTTAACCCTCTCAATATTTCTACGTTTCATACCTTCGTCTGTACTTGACATACCTACCATAATTGTTATATACACTTTCGTTACTTTCACCATCTATTCTCCTTCCCCCATAAGCTCTTCTTAGGAATCACATTTCTACTGCCTGTATCCTGGATCTTTGGCTTTCATTTCCTGCCCACGTCTTGCTTGCATAAGGGATCATTGGCACAATTATTCCGTCACGCATTCCCTTTTTCACTGTCATGTCAACTGTCCTTTCATCATACTCTCCGGGGACCCAATCACTCTTCTCCCCTGTACAGATCTTTCTCTGGTCTCACCTGTCATGCTTCCATGTCTGCACAGGATCAAACCTAGATACTGAAATTCATTCACCTCCTACATCCTTTTTCCATTCAGCTTAATGTTACACTCTTTTGGACATTCAACTTTCACCCTGTATGAACAATTAATATTAACCACTTCACTCCTGCTTCTCTCAAATACCAACACCTTTCTTCTGTTGCTGGGAAGCAGTCCTGTGAAGGACCTGTCATATGTGTTGACTAACCTCCATTGCAGTTCTTTTGTCAGGCACTCGACCGCTGACATATACTGGGCGACAATGAGTGGCTTAGCATCCATGACACCCTCGCCATGAGCGGCTAATACTCCTTAGAGGAGAGGGACCCAGAGCTGGTGTTCAGTAATCTTTCAAATTTCATGTTCATGATTTGAGAATGATTTCCTAAGCATTTCCGATGATTATTTATCATCTTTGTCATAGTGTTATTTATAACATGTTCATGAAAAGTGAAATATTTTCAATGCTTTCCTCTTCACCCCATTCTTCAATATATATTGTTTTTCAGCAAAGGAAGCAGCTCCAGGGTAAAAATAAATTCAAACAAAAAACCCTGCTATTCGCTGCCCCTGCAAAAAGATCGAGTGTCATAGAATGGTCAATTATGGAAGGAGAGCCGTTGCGATACTCTCCTCTTGAAAGAGCTCAAGTCATAGGAAGGAGGAAATACAGATAAAGGAAGGCTGTTCCAGAGTTTACCAGTAGAAATAATGAAAGATTGAGGATACTGGTTAACTCTTGCATAAGTGATATGGATAAAAAAGGATGAGCTGCAGTAGAAAGTCGGATGCATCAGGGCGGCAGGAGGAGGGGAGGCATGCAGTTAGTAAATTCAGAAGAGCAGTGAGGATGAAAGTAGCGATAAAAGATAGAAAGTGAAGCAATATCGGGGTGGAGTTTGAGGGGAGGAAGCTTGCGAGAAAGGGGCGTAGTCACTTCTCCTACAAACCTACAATAATTGTAGTACTGCCACATATCCTACACATAGGTGTAGTTATATTTTCTACACAAAAACAAGTCTCCAGCTTATTTCCTACACAAAAAATGAGTTCCCTACAGGGCACATCTCCTAAAAATTTAGCATGTTTCGAGTAGTGACATATTTCCTACAGAGATACAGCATATCTCCTACACACAATAATCTGTTCTGTCACATTTCCTACACTGTGTAGGCGCACCCCCCTAGTGGGGCGCCTCTGTACTCAATACACTCCTGACGACCTTGACCAGTCAACAAGTACTTAGCTTGTTATACGTCCGTTCTGCGCAGTATCGTTCACATTCAGACATGAGTCGAGTTTAGTCTCGACCCAGCAGTATTTGTTTCTCCATTCGACGGGACAGACGGCATATTTTGTAGTCCACAGCTCCTGGACCAAGCATGGCTAGTATTGAGGGGAACATCCGCTTCAATGCAGTGGTTTACACAGACAACTCTGGATTCCGGTACCTCCGAAATGTGGCAAGAAACAACAAACTGTACCTGCGTTGCATTCAGCACCCCAGTTGTGGAGGAAGATCCGTATTGTCGGAGGTAAAGACAGTTGTAAAATGTGGTGGTGTGAGGTGTTGTTCTGTGACCACAACAGCGAGTTTAATGCCCTTTCCATTATTTACAGACAACTGGTGTCATCAGAGCAACGCAAGGCCACAACCATGAGGCATCCGACTTTGCTGCAACAGATCTGAAGAACACTCTTAAGAGGGAAGGCTGTTGAGGAAGTGGGCTCTACCAGCAACTCTGAGATTTTCAGGCGGGTAACAAGACATCACCAACATGGAGCAGATGTGTCTTTCTCATCTGTAGAGCGCAGCATGCTTCGAGCCAAGCGCCGAATTCAACCTAGGCAACCACAAACTGCAGAGGAGTGTGCCAACATTCTAGAAAGCCCAGAGGCCCAGGCCTTTAACGGAAACCTCAGATTTGTCTTCACATATCAGGGAAGTGGTCATTTGTTTATTCTCTAACCCTTGTACCACTGATGACTACAATTAAGGAATGGAATTTTGATGGTACTTTTTACACTGTGCCTGCACTCTTCTACCAGCTCTTCACATTGCTTGGCTTTTACAGAGGTCATTCATTCCCACTCATCTTCACCTTGATGACCTCAAAGTCTCAAAAGTTGTATGATCTCGCAATGCAAAAAGTGAAGGAACTCATCCCCAACCTGAATCCCGAACAAGCAATGGGTGATTTTGAAAGCAGTTTTGGTTAAGCAATTCGCTGTTGCTGGCCACAGGTTCAGATTGGAGGCTGTCAGTTCCACTTTTCACAAAACCTGTACCGGAAAATTCAGAAACTGGGGCTAACTGAACTTTACAACGACAACAAGCACTTTAATAAGTGGGTCAAAAAGATAATGACACTAAGTTATGTGCCAGCCAACCGGATGCATGAAGCAGTTGACTCTCTGTTCCAAGAAAATTTTGACGTGAATGATCATTCCCAGACAAAAATTACTGCATTCAAAACCTACATCACAGAGTACTGGATTCGAAAAGTCACTCCACAACGGATATCTGCCTTCAATTTTTCTCGTGGAACTAACAATGATGCAGAGTCATATCACAGCAGATTGAAAGCCATTGTCCGCCAGCACAAGCCAAACATCTACACTTTCCTAACACATCTGAATAATCTGATAACAGACACAACAAAGGACATTGAACGTGTGGATGCTGGCTTGGACATCACTCGTCCGAAAAAGCAGAAATTTGTCAGAAACATTGAGCGCAGGCTGAACTTGAAAGAACAATTACAGAATGGAACATACACATTGACCCAATACATCAATGCTGTCGCTTACACATTTGATAGCTCTGTTTCAGCATTTCAACTTCCTGGAGACAGTGGTGATGAGAGTGGGGATGAGCATCAGGGCCCTGACAACAACGCAGCTGGTACACAAGATGTTCCTCCCGAACTTCGGTGCAGCATCTGCTTAAGTCGAAGGGAAAGGATAGTTGTTCTTCTGCCCTGCCGACACGCTTCCTCCTGTGCAAATTGCATAAATATCCTTGTATCCGCAGCAGATAATAACAACCCTGCAACATGTCCCACTTGTACTGCAATATAAAAAGTATGTTTTAATGAAAAATAAAAAGTTCCATAAGTTTTAGTGAAAAATAAAAAGTGCCATTTTAATTAATATATAATATTTGTATGTAATAGATAATAACAACACTGCAACATGTCCCACTTGTCGTACTGCAATTCATGATAGGCTTGAAGTTTTCATTTAAAAAGTATATTTTAGTGAAAAATAAAAAGTTCCATAAGTTTTAATGAAAATTAAAAAGTGCCATTTTAATTAATATATAATATTTGTATATAATAGATAATAACAACCCTGCAACATGTCCCACTTGTCGTACTGCAATTCATGACAGGCTTGAAGTTTTCATTTAAAAAGTATGTTTTAGTGAAAAATAAAAATTGCCATTTTAATTAATATATAATATTTGTAGGAGATATGACAGTATAACTGTAGGAGTTATGACGGATGCGCCATACTGCCGCAGCTCCTAGACTTAGGCAGTCATATTTCCTACACAAAAACAAGTGTCAAGCACATTTCCTACACCTACTGTGTGTAGGAGATATGCTGTATCTCTGTAGGAAATGTCACTACTTTAAAAAGGGCTAAATTTGCAGGAGATGTGTCCTGTAGGAAATGTGGCGTAGGAAATGTGGCGCAGCCCCGCGAGAAAGAGCAGGGCAGTTGTCAAGACCAAGAGCCTTTGACTCCAATGTCCAAAAGGGACATGAGTGTGAGATGCATATTCCATATGGGGACGGACAAGGCCCTTATAAATAGATAGCAACTGTGAGGGAGAAAAGATCTGGCCAAGACAGTACAGAACACCTAACCTCAAGGATGCTGATTTAGTAAGAAAGGAGCTATGAAGTTTCCAATTTAGATTTTTAGATAGGTAAAGGCCAATAATATTAATTGTGGATGAAAGGGACAGTTGAGTGTTGTTGAATAATAGGGGATAGTGATTTGGAAGGTTGTGTCAAGTTGATAGGTGAAGAAATTGAGATTTTGAGGCATTGAGGGAAACTAAGTTTATTTTGCCCCAATCGGAAATGATAGTAAGGTCAGAGGTTAATCGCTCTGCAGCTTTTAACCTAGTCCTGCAATGCCTGTCTTCCCAGCCAATCTTACCTTTGTTTCTTGTACTTCAATCAAGGACTTCCCTTGAGAGGGAACTTGTCTAACTCCAGATTTTTTTTTTCTTTTTCAGTACTGTCAACTTGAATGTGGACCATCAGTTTGATAATAATGCGGTCTGTGTGCTCTTCGGTTGTCTTATCCAGAACACCTATATCATCGCACACAAACTTAAGTTCTGAGGACAATGTTTGTGTGCACACTTGCAGTTATATACTCTTACCAGAACAACTTTCATGGACAGTTTATAAATGATTACTGCTGAAATAAAGTCAATGAATTATTATAATAGGGCTGAATCAAGCATTCCTTTTGTCACGACTAAAATCATGATTGTTTCTCCTTTGATCTTGTACAATTCTAAACTGTAGCAGTAATAGCATCCCGTGGATATGAGGTATATAATTCTTAAGAGTTTGTTTAAGTTTATGTATTGTATTAATGGAATCTGCTTGTTTTATGGACGACTACAGTGTATGGTTTACTAATCTCGATTGTCTAAAAGTATTATACTATGAAATCATAAGTCTCACCAAGATAAATGCTTTTAGGTAACAAAGGAACTGTTTGTACTTTTTTTGTGCCCTTGAACTGTCTCCTTTGCTGTAAAAAAAAAAAAAAAAGTGTATGCTCGCCATGCAAGAAGTTGTTACTTACTACGTGTCACCGGACTACGTGCTCTTGTATGGTTCAATAAAGAATAATGTTTCTAGTGAATTCATTATTTAGATTTCAGAAACTGTCTTCCACATGCTAGCATATCCAATTTGTACCCCTTTTCGTTGGAGAAAGTCTGCAATCAGCATTTCACAACTTCCCTCCCCAGCCTAACTCCTCTACTTGCTAATGAATTGGGTAAGTGTACATTGTAGGTAGTTCTTTGAATAAACAGGATTTATCTTCATGGTTTCTGGACATTGATTTTCTTACTCTTGAGTAGTTTGAATGTGGAGGTCAATTACTTATGCATATCCAATATATCTTACTCAAACATTTCAGCAAAACCAGAACCATCACAGTTATTTAAGGCGGGGCAGAACATTGATCAAAGTTTGGCGCTAAAATGCTTTGTAACACAATGAGTAAGTTTACTAATATAGTGGTCCAGACAAAGTTAATTATTTTTATTTTTACTTATGCGGGCATTACATGTTATAATCAGGCATCCATACCAGATCAATCAGTTTTAGAGTAAAGGAAAAGTTTGGGTGGATGCCACCCTGAACTTTGACTTTCAGTGTCAAACAGCATAAACAGGTTGATTTTTATCCAAAAAAATCAAAGTATGTTTGGTAATCTTAGTCTTTAGGGTTATATGTTATTTGAAGTATAATGCATACAAGCCATGTAATTATTCTACACATTATCACAGTTGAATATGATGTTACCTCAGCGAGATTTGAGTATGTATATCGGTTTAAGACTGATGACCGTTCACACGTTCAAACATGGACATGCACCGAGCAAGCTCCGCCCACAAAAGTCAGGCCCGATCAGACATCCGTCAAACACGTTGGTCCAACATGTTTACCCCTTTCACACGTTCAAACATTCTCTCAAACATCGTGTTGTCAAACGCGTTGGCCAACATTTCTGACCGTGTAAAACCCCCTTAACGAGTGTCGGAGCATGTCCCCATTGGATAATGTATGGGGGGAGAGATCCTCTCGCCGCGGACTCACTTGTCGTTCTGCCGGGGTGCGGTACGATATGCTGGGTCGGTCACTTGTTTCAGATCGGTCAAAATATCTCGCCACACCGGCCTCACACAACTTCAAGTTGTGTGAGGCCGGTGTGACACAAGTCAGTGTCACAGTGTGCACTGTGGACTGTGGAGCGGGCGGCGGCGGGTGTGAGTCGTGTGGTACGTGACCGTCTGCTCTTCCGTGTTGTATTTTGAAATGCTTTTCTGTGCAATGTAAGTTTGCTGAAGTTCTTTGGTATCTTATGCTGTACTGTGGTAGTTAGTTGTAATAAGTGCATAAGATTAGCTGTAACTGGTGAAATAACGCACTCATAACCTGGTAGCCTAGCTACGTACTTTACTTTGTTTTCTCGTGATTTTTTTTTTTTTACTTAAATTCTCTCATTTTTTTTCCTAATATTGTAATATTGTATATGCCAATGGCAGATTCGTTGTCATAATATTTATTAATATAGTAGCCTACTGCATAGTGTAAGTGCATAATGTTTTTTTTAGTTTCCAAAATGTGTCCGTAGTCATATGAGTAGGCATAGCCTCCTGCATAGTGTAAATGCATAATGTTATTTATAGAGTATACCATATTCTTCCCAAGCAGCCCAAAGACTCCGACGATTCAGTTAAGGACCCTGAAGAGGCTTTCCAGACTTTTATCACCACTGGGATTTGATGAGGGCCACTCGGAAAGGTAAGAAGCTATTCTCCATTGGTGGTTCATCTACCCACATGGAAAATAGCTTAAATACGTAGTGCTTAACTAATTTCGGTGCCTAACATCAGCAAGAAGTGTAGCAAACAAAGAAAATAAGTGTTATTCTGATTATAAGTGCCTGCTGGTCGAGGCATCGTGACGTGTGACACGAGTGATTTTGTTAATGTGCCTTTCCGTCGATTCACCCCATCGTGTGATCCGAGTTATTACTTATATTTACATGTTCGTGGAGAAGGTGACAATACTTGTGACAACATTAAAACAAAAAGTAAAGTGGGGAGCATGCGCATTTGCTGCGCGTGGCTGCAGGCGCTCATCTCCCTTTGAGCCTGTGGTGGGAATAAACCCTTTACCCAGGGACAGAAGGCCGGTCTGAGTTCCGGGCTGCCTAAGTTTACCTTCCCGGGAAGCTGGGGAACAGCCCCTGACTGATACCCGGTACCCATGCACTGCTGGGTGGACAGGGACGAGGGGTAGAGTCTGCCCATCTGACTCTGCTCCACCCGGGGCTCGAGCCCGGGACCTCTCGGTTGTGAGGCGATAGCGCTACCATTACACCACGGAGTGATTGTTTTTATCTGCCTGTACGTCTAGGAAAATAAATATGTATATATATATATATATATATATATATATATATATATATATATATATATATATATATATATAGATATATATATATATATAGAACTCCACATAGTACATAATTTCATTTTAATTTACATATATTAATAATGATAACACAATGATTGATTTACAAAACAACAATCGAAGAAGGATTCACGTCACTGGTGAATGTTAATTGTGCTATGTGTGTGTGTGTGTGTGTATATCTGGATCTCTACAGTAATGCAGGACACCTGTATAGGTGCATAACACGCATATATGTGTTGACTGTTGTGGGGACGGGGGAGCCAAGTGTGCAGGGGAGGGAAGTGGATCAAGTGTAGTTGTTACTGTCTGTCTGTCTAGCTGGCTGGCTGAATCTGTGGATTCTCTCTCTCTCTCTCTCTCTCTCTCTCTCTCTCTCTCTCTCTCTCTCTCTCTGTCCGTTCCATGGCGGGAACCGTTACTTCGTCTCCACCCCTGACCCGCCCCCCCCACCTCCCAAACGTTACCCCAAGAACGGTAGCGTGACTTTTTTGCTGACAGGAACATGAATATTCTGTCAGTCTGTCTAGCTGACTGGCTGGCTGGTTGGCTGGATGAATCTGTGGATGCTCTCTCTCTCTCTCTCTCTCTCTCTCTCTCTCTCTCTCTCTCTCTCTCTGTCCGTCCCATGGCGGGAACCGTTACTTCGTCTATTTTCGTTCACGAACTAGATTATGGCAAGCTTTCAAATTCGTTTCAAATCTTATGTTGAGGCACATCCTATCACTGTTAATGCTAATTATTATTGTCAATCAACTATATACACTTTAAATAGAAAAAGAACCATGAAACCACGTCGTTTTACAAGTAACGGACGAAACTTTTTGACAAGCAGAATATCGTTCACTTGGAAATTAGACAACATAAATTCTTCGTTATGTAGAGATTGAAAGTAAATAATATATATTTGCCATGGTTATACTCAAATCATGAGAACATTGTAATTGAAATGAAATCAGTCATTTATGTGTCATTTTAATCATCCTAAATAATGATATAATAACATGCCTTCACAAACGCTCGCTTGACCATGACTGGCGGTTGAATGCACACGACGCCATTTTGCACACGGCACAGCGGCGCTTCCTGGCAGAAAGGAGACAACTGTCGATGATTTGGCCAATGCTGACATGTCAACAAAGAAAATAGCCGAGATGATGAGGATCAGTAAAGAACAGTCCAACGATGGAAAAGGAGTTATGAAGAGACTGAAAGTTTATAAAATACAAAAAGACGTGGGGGCCCTCGTCACACGTCTATGCGTATACATGCATTGAGAGAGAGAGAGAGAGAGAGAGAGAGAGAGAGAGAGAGAGAGAGAGAGAGAGAGAGAGAGAGAGGAAAAACAAAGAAATGCAGAGAGAAAAAAAGCAAACAAACAAATACAGAGAGAGAGAGAGAGAGAGAGAGAGAGAGAGAGAGAGAGAGAGAGAGAGAGAGAGAGAGAGAGAGAGAAGTCTAACTTATCACCCCCCCTCCTCCCTATGTGTGTGTGTGTGTGTGTGTGTGTGTGTGTGTGTGTGAAAACATCGGTATTTTGTTGAACGTTTATCTTTATCACAGTGTGGCAGTAAGCTTTTATTATATGTGGCCCAGCCCGGGGAGAGAGAGAGAGAGAGAGAGAGAGAGAGAGAGAGAGAGAGAGAGAGAGAGAGAGAGAGAGAGAGACCTAACTTATCATTCTACACGTGTCACTTTTCCCGCGATTTGGAAAGCGCGCGAATTTTTAGAGCCTATTATTTGCTATACTTATTCATGTACTACTCTGAGCTGCTGTAATACATCAGATTACATTTTTCTCATTGATGACATACTATTAGATTTATAATTCCGCTTTTTATTATAATGTTAATATTAACTCGCGAAGGAAAAATATCCGGCATTTAGACCTCAGGCAGTTTAAGGGTTAAGATGACAAGGACGCATCGGTCACGTATGAATTGGGACTGAGCCCGTTCACGTTACTTAAGATGACAATTCCCAGCAAACACAAGTACGTCGGCCCTCCCTCGGGCCGACGTGTGTTGTTGCGGCGGCCCGACGGTGCAAAACTCCGTCGGTCCGATGTCCCTTTTGCTCATCGTTTTACCGGAAGCCCGACGTAGTATGCCGGTCATATGTCTCCCATATGCCGATCATATATAATATGCTAGTCCCAGCCCCCACTCACCACACATCGCCCTTCACTTTTACCACAAGCCACACTGGCATAAGGACATAAGAAATAAATGTATTGCAACGACTGAAATTATAACTATAATTCTAGACGAGTTACTTAACTAAACCAATAAAAAAAAATTGCATGAGAAATTATACCACGTGACAAAATTACTTTTTGCATGTCACATGCAAATCAAACTAAGAAAGAATCTTGAATAGTATAACAGCATATAATGAAACGTCATTGTCCACTTTGAATTTATGAATGATTTAATTACAACAGCAAAATATAATGGTCTTAACAAAAAAATATAGACACCTGTAATAGTTTGAGGTAGTTGTCATTACAACTTCAAGTAAATTTGTTCCCATACATATATTCATCGTGCAACATACATATATGTCAAACCATTCAAATCTATATTACATATGATGATATATCAGCTATATAGCTCCCTTCTAATTTACCAATTCCGTATTATTCTGGCTCAATTATCTTTCCCACAAATGATGCATGAACTATACAACAACCGTTATGTAACTGCTGCTCATTCGTAATTATTCCACTACCTGAACTTGTTTTGGTCCTCCGGCCCATAATTTGAACACAGAAATCCTAGTCATTGACAGTAAGCTACATGTAGGTAGGCTACTTTAAGTAAAAAATATAAATACATAAATAGATAAATAAATAAATATATAAAATCTAAATTCTTAATTAGTCCGTATAAAATTGTTACTTTTATATCGCTGTTAGCTGCTACCATCCTGAAAATTAGTCATAAGTATGTTGCGAAGTCCTGTAGTTAATAAAAAAAATAATAAATAATAAAAATCATTATGTAGTTACATTATGCAGTAGGCTATGCGTACTCCTAGGCCCACGGACACGTTCTGGAAATTAATAATAAAAAAATATGCACTTACACTATGCAGTAGGCTATGCCTACCCATAGAAAAAGCATTATGCATTTACACTATGTAGTAGGGTATGCGTACTCCTATGCCCACGGACACGTTCTGGAAACTAATAATACAAAAAAAGCATTATGCATATACACTATGCAGTAGGCTATGCCTACTCCTATGCCCACGAACACGTTCTGGAAATTATTAAAAAAAAAAAAGCATTATACACATACATTATGCAGTAGGCTATGTCTACTCATATGCCCACGGACACGTTCTGGAAATTAATTAAAGAAAAGCGTTATGGACTTACATTATGCATTAGGCTATGCCTACTCATAAAAAAAACATTATGCATTTACACTATGCAGTAGGCTATGTCTACTCATATGGCCATGGACACGTTCTGGAAATTAATAAAAAAGCTATATACACTTACACTAGGCAGTAGGCTATGCGCAATCATATGACTACGGACACATTCTGGAAACTAATAAAAAAGCATTATGCACTTACACTATGCAGTAGGCTATTATATTAATAAATATTATAACAACGAATTTACATTGCACAGAAACACGCACGTCTCACACCCGCTGCCCCCGACGGCACAGTGCACACCAAGGAGACTATAGAACAGGAGAGGGGGCCTCTATGGGAGACCGTGGGCGGGTGGTGGTGTATGTCGGTTGCAACAGATGGCGCAGGTGCAGCGTTGTTTACATCCAGGCGCCTCCCCCCCTCCAGACACCCACCCCCCTAACCCCAGTACCCATCAGCAGTGTTGCTATATGGGATGAAGCAGCAAATGTTGCTACTTTTGTCTTCAGTTTGGTTATTTCCCATTTTAAATAAAAAAAAAACAAAGAAAGAAAAATACTAAAATGAACAGTAAGAACTAAATATATTTATCAGGTAGATATAGCCTGACTGCATGTCATGTTAGTAATGCTATATTATTGTACCGTGGTTATATTACTTTATCTGCATTTGTGGGAGGTTAGCAGTGGATATATGTGCTTTATGTGTTTTAACTGTCTGTATACACACAGGAATGAACCGAGGTTGTAGCCCAACTGCCTTTCTTTCAAAACATGTTTTTTTCTCTCAACCTCAGTGTTTTAGCAGCACGCTGACTTAATTCCTCCAGTAATTATTTACATAGATTTATTGGTTTGTAGGGGGAAAGAGTGGGTGGATAAGATTATCTTGGGCTAACTGATAATACTGGTTATTATAGCGCTACTTCCAGACGTCTTTCTCAGATCGACGGCAACGCTGCCGTCATTCAAATATCAACACACCGGCCCCTCGTGTAACTACCCGCCATGGCTCCAAATCTCAAATGTGCGGCCTGCTGTGTTTGTGGGAAGAAACGGAGAACACACCCTGGTGTGAAGCTCCATTTATTCCCAAAGGATGCCAGAAGGTAAGTGAAGTTATATGTGGAAATTCTGACTTATAACTTCAGCAAAATAATGAATTTCTGCGAGCAACTAGACAACAGTGCTCTGAAGGCAAGCGAAATACGTAATGTATATTGTACATAAGCCATTCAAGCAGTCCACAGATCCCTTCAGACAACACTGGGGTGACTGTTCTTCAAGATAATGCAAGGCACCTACTTATAGCCGTCCTTATCTTAAAGGTCTATGATTTTTTTTCAACCCTTAGATTTTTATGTTGACGTGAAAGATTTATGGACCGATTTATGTATTATACTGAGCAGTGAAGTTACTTTTTCAATGCATCGATGCAGCCGGCCACAGGCCTGGTTGGGTAAGAGGTCAGAACAGGCTTGGCCAAAGTTATCTCCTCACATTACAGTTAAATTAGGAAGAAGAAACCCCTAACCCCTCACAAAATCATGACGAAGGCAAACTGTTGCTGGAGTTGACCCGCTGACTTAACCGTTGATTGCCAGTGACAAGAAGTGGGAAGCATATTACATTTCAGAAATTTACCTAACCTTGCCTCGCTGCCAAAATGCAATATACTATACATATATATATATATATATATATATATATATATATATATATATATATATATATATATATATATATATATATATATATATATATATATATATATATGTGTGTGTGTGTGTGTGTGTGTCAAAAGATTCAAAATTACAAGATGTAGAGATTATAATGTGTGAATATTAACTTTGTGTGAGATATGGCTGCAATTCATTCAGTATTATCAAAATCTGAAAAGCTGCACTTTACTTGATGCATAGTCAGAAGTAAATTATTATGTGACATTGACTCATATTCATATGCCGAAGTACTGTTAGATGACACCGTCTTATTACTGAGCTAATTCACAAGAGGCCTCCTCGATCCTTACTCAGATACATTCTAACTACTGGGGCCTTTCATCAAGGTTTGCTAAGGACAGGTATATATTTGGCAATACAAGATTAGTCAGTTTTTTTTTTTTTTATATGCAGATTGATGATTTCATTTAAACCCAACATATACAGGTATACTTGAAGTTGCCTTGGACTAAATACATTATGATAATGGAAAGACAAAACACAAATATTTCACTAGCAAAGGAAAGAGCAGTCTGTTTAAATTTGCCCTGCATTGCATCATAAATGTTTTGAAAACAATCTATATGTAAAATATGTTTGTTTTTTCAGTTTGTTTCAAATTGAATTTTGTAAGGGGTACCAAAGTCAAACATATCCATTCATTATAAACAGGTATTGCATTGCAGCCAGTATTATTTTCATATTAACCCTTAGAAGACAGCGGTGTTTGAGGAGTAGCTCCCCAAAAAGGAATGGTCTATACTCTATACATATAGTCATTGCCGACCTTAGGACCGTAGCATAAATATATATATATAGTTACCCTGCATAATACGTATATATTTTTTTGTATCGTCTACTATAGATCCTACCGCAATCTCTAAGTGTTGTTATATTTCTGCCATTCAAAACTGACAGACTGAATTTAGGACTGTCTATGTATATTTCCACTGCTGTCTAAGGGTTAAAATTATATAATTTTTAAGGTCTGTTGCTTTCTTTCATTACATTACATTTTGTATTGATTAACAATAATTAGTTAAAATTACCATGTTTTTACTGCAGGTGCCTCCAGTGGGTGAAAGCCTTGAAAATTGGCTTTCAAAAGCATACTCAAGCCATCTGTAGTGACCACTTTGATGGGGTTCATTTTGGCAGCAAGGGCCAGCTGCTGCCGACTGCAACCCCACGTCACACAGGTAAGACGAAGTTATGCATGCTCCTTATTTATGACTTTCTTAATCTCTCTCTCTCTCTCTCTCTCTCTCTCTCTCTCTCTCTCTCTCTCTCTCTCTCTCTCTCTCTCTCTCTCTCATGTGTGTGTGTGTGTGTGTGTTTGTTAGTAAATGTAATACTTATACCCATTATCTATTTTGCAGATGGCCATGAGGAGCAACCACCCACTGGGTTCCCGGGTAATAGTCACAACATTTTCTTGTGTACCAAATGCAATGCATGAGTTGGTAATAGACTAATGGTGAAAGAAACCTTGATGCATTGAACAAAAGTTAGATTTCCACACTTGATGGGTTGAGTGTATTCACCTGACAGATAAGAACAAATAGTAGTTTTGTAATCATTATCACTTACTTTTGATTGATTTGCTTACCTCAGCATCATCCCACAATGCAGCCGCCATTGACTTGGAGCCAGTGGAGTTGGAACTCTCCTCTACACAGATTGTGCTGCCACATTATGGTTAGTGAAAATTAATTATGGTAATTACTTTACATTGTAATAAGCCATTAATATTTTGCCATGCTCATTATTATTGTTGTTGTTTTACTTTATCTTCATACTTTGGTGATTTTCAAGTTTGCAATTTAATGTTGTCTGTGTCACTGACATCCTTTACTTCATGTTTTTTCCTGGTAATCTTGCATTATGATGAATCACTCGTTCTGATGTTGGCCGCCAATGCTTCCAACACAAATTGGTGCCTTACAAGTGGTTGGTGACCATAAGTATCTCAGCAACCTGGCTACATCCATGCCATTCCTATCACGGTGCATGGAGCAAGCTTCACATAACTTTCAGACAGAGACAGCTCATTTATCGTTTTATTTCAGATTCAGTGTTTTGCTCAGTCTTTTAGGTGCAGTGTTAATATTACTAGTGGTAGTATTAATACAATTAATGTATTAATTTTCATTGATTTATCAATATTTATATTAATATATCATTAGTGTTTAAAATTTCTAATACTAATAGTAACATAAACAAAAATATCATAACTATATTTAGCTATACTCATTTATTATTATTGCTTTTCTTATTATTAATCCCTTCAGTGTCCTAGGACTTTAAATCTAGTGCTTTTCCGTTTAGCAGCCAAAGTTGTGGCCTTTGTGAATGTGTATGTCCTAAGTGTTCATTGGTGTAACTAGCTATACATCATCAAAATCTGCATCTCTCTCCCTTCTCACCCAGTTGTCCCCATACGTACATCCTTTCAGTATCCAAAAAATTTCAATATACCTCTTCTAATCACTTAACTAATGAAGTCAGTTCATATCATACCCCATAACTCTTCCTTCATGATCATAACATCACCTGGCCTCTTAATTCCCGGGTACACCAACAAACCCACTTGGCAATTCTCATCTCTGTATTTTACCATGTGGACATACTCTTCCGTTTCCTTCCATGTTTCGCTGTCGAATATTATTCCACATCTAACAAAACCACATCCCAACAGATCCGAACACAGGTTTCGGTAATACCCAAGAGAATGTGGCAGCCGAAGAGGAGAGTCCAAGAAAGAGACCACGAGTGGAGCTGAACAGAACTCAGCCACCCCCAGAGGAATGTGGCATTATCCAACCCCACACACAGCTGCTCAGTGTCCCCCAAGCCACACATGAAAATAATGAGCTGCAGCCTGACACTGATGAGTGTGCTCCCATTGCACTGCACCAGCTCCATGTGCTGATTTTGGTATGAATACTATTAGTTTTTATTGACTGTTGTGTTGTTAATCTAATTATAACTCCACAAAATCATGCAAGAGCAGCACGCCATCATGCTCCTCTGAAGCCGAGGGAGAGGGAATAACTCCTCTGCATTGATGAAAAAGCTGTATAACAGACCACCACAGCATTGCAACAAAATCATTAAAAATAGTACTTTCTCACAGAATGTTTGGTTGGTTCAAGGAAATTGCAGCTATTAATGAAATGTGGTTGATAGTTTGAATCAGCATTTGAGCGTGGACCATCCTACCTTGTGGATGATATTTCACCATCATATAAATTTATACTCATCACATTAGGCATGCATATGTCCGCATCATTTTACACAAACAAAAGGAAAAAATTAAATTCCCTCACTTATTTAACTTAGGCATCCCGGGAGAGTTGTAGAATTCCTTCATATAACTGCTAATTTATGTATCCTGAAATGATTTGATATTGATTGTCATATTTTTTTTTCTTTTTTTTCACAGAACCATGTTATTTTGTATATCATACATTTGTCCTTTACAGTCTTTGATGGTGCATCCTTTCAGGCTGTCAAGTTTAGTAGCTACTCATGAGACGTATTTCGTAATAATCATTAATTTCCAGATGCTTTGCATTAAAAGAAGTGTCATGAAACCTGCCGCAAAAAATAATCAGCCATAGTCAACCCTTGCTTTAAAGAACCAATTTGGAGGAGGGGAGTGATGTTATATCCCAAAATCTTTAACATCTGAAGCATCCAATTTTTTTTTGTGTATAACAAACCTTGTCCATTATATGAACCTAAAAGTTCCCTGTTTCCCTATATAACAATTCTTTCCTTGTATGTGATGCTTAATCCTGACATGCATCTCCATTATCAGCAGGAAGAGTAGTTATAAGAATAACTGTACATATAGCTGATAGCAATGCTGATTTAAAGAGAAAGTTGATGCTAATAGCCTTACTTTTAGTAGTCCTGCCCTATAAAATGACAAAAAAAGACAATAATACATCATCAGCATCATCATCGTTTAACGTAACAATGATGCACATTAAAACAATGTACATATAGCCCAATGAGTGAAGGGGATCATTTACCTCAACAGAGATTCACGCCAAGTCTGGTAGTCCTTCTCTAAATTCTGTGCCAAAATTTGTGACGCCAAGTATAATAATTAGTTTTAGTGACCATTTGCATCCATTTTTCACTGTGATTGAGAAATTGCCTCTCAACAGGGTGTGAAACTGAAGGGGTTGGAGGAAACCCGACTCGGCCATCAAGCTCACCAAAATACAGTAAGCAACCTCTTGTGCTCAGTGATAATTTATCCTCTAGTTACTGTTCAGTGTTGTTATGACCACATTTAATGTGTTGGAAACATTACAGCTTAACAATATACCTCACATCCCTGCATACAAATTGAGTTCAATATGTAACTTTTACACCAGTACATATCTTAAGAAAATATATGTAAAAAGGTTGATATTTTGAATGACATTTAAACTGTTTATTATATTCTTATGGCAGTAGTGAGTGATCAGAACATAGGTCTTATGTTCTTGATAGCATAGGTTCTAATTTTGCCATAGGCTGGCAATTGATAGTAACAGTAGTGTCCACAAATACCTGCCTGTCTCTTTTTTATCCTGTTCCACTTTAAACCATGACTGGTCAAGCTTTGAAGAGGTAGCATAACCCTGAAGTGCCACTAACAAACATTTGTCCATGCTACTGATGTGATCATGTTTACCATTCACTCCCAAACATGGCAGCACCCTAGAAATGAGGTCAGTATCCCTGCTATTTAATATCCCATCTTTAATCACATACTCAGGCTTTTCCTTGTATTATGAAACCAAAAAATGTGATTCTTCATACGTTATTCTTAAAGGGATAGTCGTGAGTATCAGGGAAATGGGAGCTACAAGGAACAGTATTATTCTCTAAACTTAATGTATGCATGGAAGACATGAGGCTGAACCATTCCACATCACCCACATTACACTGGATGGACATGTGGAAGAGCTGGGATAATAATTGAATTATGATCTATGCAAGTGTTCAAATGGTTAATAGGATTAGTTTGTTGGGTAAAGTGGCACATCCCGGAGACCACCAGTTTAATGGATTATAATTGTGAAAAGGAAAGTTAGACAGCAGGCAGGATTTGGGTAGGACTAACATTGCAGAAACAGAGAATTTTTAGATTTTTAGTGTGGCACCATTTTGATGTATGTTTCAGTAGAGATTGAACACCAGAGATGTATATGGATAATCAGTGCTTGTAGATCTTGATATTATTTCTGTCAAGTCTCCAGTTGTACCCTCTCCCCCATCTGGAAATACTACTCTTGTCAGGTAATCTAACTAAAGCCTTTCCAGTCTAAGCTGGCGTGCAGATAAAATGTCATTGCTTGGATTCACTGTCCTAATAGCAATAATAATGCATTAACATGCACATATTTTATTATTTAGAATTGTGAGAAGAGTGCTGTGAAATTTAACTTTTAATATTGGTGTATGCATTTTCAGAGACATCAAAACTGCAATTGTTGCAGAAGACGGTCTGCCGTCTGCGCCGGCAGGTGAGGCAGCTCAAAGCTCAGGCCATTACCACTCCTGGGCAGTTTTTGGCCAAAGCCAGCAATTTCCTAGATCCAAAAGTGGTGGATTTTTTCAAAGGACAGGTTCAACATGCTGCAAGATCTAAGCCTGGTAGGAGATATGGGGTACAAGAGAGGAGGTTTGCTCTGGCCTTGTACTATCAAAGTCCAAAGGCTTATCGATTTCTCAGCACAGTATTTCATTTGCCTTCAGTTTCAACACTTCACTCATGGCTCAGGGGTATTTCACTAAATGTTGGCTGGAGCAAACAGACTCTGACAGCCCTGAAGAAAAGAGCACAGGCTTTGTCAAAAGAAGAGACACTTTGTGGGATTGCATTTGATGCCATGAGTATTAAAGAATCATTGCATTTTGACAAAGCCTCTGATTCTATCATAGGAAGGGAGGATTTCGGAGAGCATGGGAAGAGTTTGAAACCAGCAAATCATGCACTCGTGTTCATGGTTAAGGGCTTATTGAAAAAATGGAAACTTGTTTTAGGATGTTTCTTTTATTCGGGAGGGATTAAAACTTGTAAAATCAGGGAACTGTATGAAACAGCAATAAAAAAAGTCAAGGACACGGGACACAGTTATGTTTACAGTTTGTGATCAAGAGGGAGTGCATCGTTCCTTGTTCCAGACTCTTGGCATGACAACTGAAAATCCTTCCTTTACAGTCGATGGTGAGAAGGTTCACTTTTTTTTTGATTCTCCACATCTTTTGAAAAGCCTGAGGAACACACTTCTCAAATATGATATTAAAATTGGAGAAAATAAAATTTCATGGGATCACATAAAAAAGTTTTTTGAAAAAGATCAGCAACAAAGTATTAGACTTGCTCCTAAATTGAGCAGCAAACATATGTGTGGTGAAGGCTTTTCAAAAATGCGTGTCAATCTTGCTGCCCAAGTGATCAGTCATACTGCGGCGGCAGGAATTCTCGTTCATTCAACATCAGGAATGCTACCACAGAAAGCCATCTATACTGCAGAATTCATAGATAAGGTGGACATTTTGTTTGATTGTTTCAATAGTTCATCCATTTATAATTATAAAGATGCCCTTACTGCCATTACTTCAAATTCATGTCATATGAAAATCATAAAAGAGACTAAAGATTACTTGTTGTCATTAAAGGTCTGTGCTCCACCTCATGTACGCATTCACTGTGTAAATGGCTGGCTCATCAACTTGACAGCACTTGATGCTCTGTGGCAAGATCTGCAGAGTTATCAAGTAAAGTACCTCCTCACTCGGCGATTAAATCAGGACTGTCTTGAAAATCTGTTTGCCAGACTGAGGGTTAGATTTGGGAACTGTGACCATCCCACTGCCTACAATTTTATGAAGGGCCTCAAGTCAGTAATGACCAATTATTATTCACAAGTTCCCCAGACAAGTAACTGTAAGGCGGATGAGTCATACTTCCTTGACGTAACCTCAAACTGTGATGCAGATTTGCCCCCTTCAGATACTGACTCGGACAATGAGGAGTCAGTAGCAAGCATGCCACCTGCTGAGGTCAATGCTTTGTTTTATGTAGTTGGCTGGACTTGTAAATTTTTTTTGAAAAAACATAATTGTCAACATTGCAGGGAGCATCTGTTGGATGTAAAACAACAACTTGACAACAGAAATTTATTTTGTTATTTTAAAGCCTTTTCTAACAATCCAGATATTCCATTTGGGGGACTCTCTGTGCCCAGTGATAGTGTTTTTAAACACTTTCATGAAGTTGAAGCCAATCTCCAGGCAACACTGGAGAAGGCAATGTTGGGCACTAGAGTCTCCCAAATGCTCTTGTCTAAATTAAATAATCATGAATTTCTAAGTCCTCTGCACCTGTGTTCCACCCAGCTAACTGAAAACATTCACCTCATCTACATAAAATTAAGGATATACTACAAACTAAAATGGAGGAATAGGGAGCAGACCCATCCCAAAATGAAAAAAAATAGGAAATTAATTAAATTGCAGCATTAGTAATAACAATAATTAGGGATATAAATTTACTCATGATATTTATAAGTTTCTTTTACAGCATAATATTTCAGTCTTCAGGATTGATAGTGTGCATGATGGTAACAGAATGGTGTGCATGTACGCCAGCTGGGGATGGGGTTTTGTGCCTTATGTTTTCTTCAAGTGATTTTTTTCTAGCTTAATGCATCAATGCTTTTTCATTGTCTATTGCAACATAATAATCATATATTGCCTGCTTTGCCTATCTCTGAAGCTGAAAATCTATCCTGCATGTGCATGAGGTCTGCTCCCTAATTTCTTGCAGCATGTTGAACAAATGTTTTTGGTATTAATTGGTATAATAAATTTATTAATTGATTTTGATGTTATTTTGTTTTCAGAAATTATCACCATGCTACCACTCTTTGGATGTTTGCCATTATTTGGTGTTGCTTTTGTTATGCCAAGAAATTTTTTTCATATACTTTGCTAAATATTGCAAATAATACACCATTGTTGGTTTTGCCTGTTATAAGTCAGATCTTGTTCATTTAACAAAGCTTTGGATGTCTGCCACTTTCTTTCCAGTTGTAATGCAAGGAATTATTTATCTGCCCTGCCAGATATTGCATGTAATGCACCATTGCTGGTTTTGCCTGTTATAAGTCAGATCTTGTTCATTTAACAAAGCTTTGGATGTCTGCCACTTTCTTTCCAGTTGTAATGCAAGGAATTATTTATCTGCCCTGCCAGATATTGCATGTAACGCACCATTGCTGGTTTTGCCTGTTATAAATCAGATCTTGTTCAGCTCACAAGCTTTGGATGTCTGCCATTGTTTATTTCAGGTGTAATGCTTGGAAACTTTTGTTCTCTGCCCTGCCAAACAGTATGCAATGCTTTATTGTGGATTTTGCCTGTTATAATTTATCTTGTTCAGGTAACAAGCTTTTGGTGTCTGCCTTACCTAATATGTGCTGCAGTGACACTTGGCTGCATGGGTTTCATGATGTGAAATACAGCATATAATTTCATCACATGGCTGGCATCATTGATGGCGTCCAGGAGTAATCGTGTTTGTACTATAGCATGTTATGATTTTTCTGCTTTATATGATATAATCACATATATATATATATAAACAGATAGATATATATATATATATATATATATATATATATATATATATATATATATATATATATATATATATATATATATATATATATATATTTATTTATTTATTTTATTTTTATTTTATTTTTATTTATTTATTTATTTATTTATTTATTTATTTATTTATTATTATTTTTTTTTTTTACAAAATATAATGCCAGTTGATATTCTTGACTAATGCCTTGTAAACCTTGTGAAAAATAATGCTTATTTTTGGGGGGAGACAGAGTGGTTTGTTGAATTGGCTAGTTTAAGGAGTTTCATTTCAAATGATTTTGTTACATCCAACTTTAATGTGTGCTAAAAAACAAATATTGTTTTACTGTTCCTGCAATAAATGCTACTTGTTTACTGATGTAGCCCTTGAAAAACAAATCACTCTCTGCCCTGTAATTTGGTATGTCACATACTGCAGCATAACTTTCCTGCTATTTTCTTACACTATTAGTTGCCGGTTTTTGTCTCATTTGCTTTCATCATAATATGTGCCTCCACTGCATAGTTGTGCCTACTGAGCTTAATATCTTCAGGACACTGGCTGATGCCAAGGTCAGAGCTTGTGAGATCATACTGTGTCCTACATTCCATTTTTACTTCCATGCCCAGCTGTCTCCCAGGACCACCAAGTTATTGCATTCCATTTAAGACAACTCATGTGTTACCTTCTTGATATCCTCCATCATGTATGTCAGCATGCCTTATGATGCTTTTATATTGATGTGCCTTGCAACTTTTATACAGTTGTTATTGCATGTAATACACCATAGTAGATTTTGCCTGTTATAAATCAGATCATGTTCAGTTAACAAGCTTTGGGTGTCTGCCATTGTTTATTTCAGTTATAAATCAGATCATGTCCAGTTAACAAGCTTTGGGTGTCTGCCATTGTTTATTTCAGTTGTAATGCTTAGCTTTTGTTATCTGCCCTGCCAAACAGTGCACAATGCTGCTTGCCATTATGTGGCAGTATGATATTTTTACTCAGCTAAGAGCATGTTTCAAAGGCATTGTAGTAATCATAGAATGTTGTATGCTTTGCTTGTATTTGAAGCACTGGATATATTTGCTACACACACATACTATATATATATATATATATATATATATATATATATATATATATATATATATATATATATATATATATATATATATATATATATATATATATATATATATATATATATATATATATATATATACTTAGAAAATGCTTTCTACACATTATATTTTCCCAAAATAACAAATTGATATAGTGTAAATAATATTAATAAAACATAAGAGCAAATATATTTTTCTTTACCCCATTCGTAAATCATTTTACAATAATGAAAATAACAAATAAAGGCAGGGTAGGGTGCTGTGGCAGGTACTTTAAAAATAGTAAAGCTACCCCTAAAAAATGACGTTTTTGGTGGGCTGCAATAGATGGCGCTACTTCCGCACGCCCGAGGAATTACCACATACCACTATCTCTTCGTGTATAGTCTCTTTGGTGCACACTGACTCGTGTCGCGGCGGCATGCAGGGAACACATCACCCGACTTTTTTTTTCGCATCACATTATGGGTATAGCACTCCACGTAGTACCCAAGTTCATTTTAATTTACATATATTAATAATGATAACACAATGCTTGATTTACAAAAAAAATCAATCGAAGAGGGATTCACGTCACTGGTGAATGTTAATTGTGCTGTGTGTGTGTGTGTGTGTGTGTGTGTGTGTGTGTGTGTACATAAGTGTATATACTATATCTGGCGCCCGGAGCGACAACCACGTAAGCGCCAAAACAACAAAAACGAGAAAAATAGCTTTGAAGTTGCGGAACATGCAATTGTGTGTCATTTAAAAGCTAATAATGCCATGTGCATGATTCATTGAGTCAGTAGAGAATAGTAGGTTGTCCGTCTATGGCATACGTTGCCAACGTAAAATATTGAATATTTAATGGCTATAAAGAAGCCTACTACTACTACTACTACTACTACTGCTGCTGCTGCTGCTGCTGCTGCTGCTACTACTACTACTACTATAGACTACTACTACTACTACCCACCCATCTCTTCACCACTTCCCTACCAGTATTAATAAATTTTCGCATCACAGTCATGCTAGGTATACTCAGTATTATGTGACTGTCTTGATAATACCAGGTGAAAGAATAATACAGTCGGCGGCTTGGCGCCAAGGACCGAAGACGTAGCATTATGCGGCGATTATACTATACGATGGAGTGTAGGTATACTCGTAGATGTCTCATGGCTAATACGCTCATAAAACACTGCATTACTAACTACTTCAAACTTACCAATGCATTAATATTTTGTTATGTTTGTTTGGTGACGCCCGAGATGTTTTGTAGCGCCATTGTATCTGATCAAGATAGTCATCACAGAAATGTCGCCGCAAGTACTGCTCTATAAAGTCAGCTCAACAAATCACTTTTATTTCCCTTAAATTCTTTTGCTTCCAAGCAAGGATTATTATCAGTATGTCTTTACTTAATGTGCTGAGTGCGGGTGTACAATACACACGTGTGCAAGTGTGTATAGGCGGCATACCAAGACAAGACACTTCTTATGGTTGAGCATGATCAGCGCTTCACCCAGCCTTGCAGTTCACAGTTTTATTGCTTGTGGGTGGATCTCGAAAATATTCCCGTGCACTGCCACCAACACAACTGACAAGTGAACACTGAGTGAGTCATGATTGATGGCTGGGATTTCAAGGCCGCGGCGTCCTACATCTCGATTGTTGCCAGTTGCAGTTTTTTTTTTCTTTAACCCAACCAATCAACATAGGCTCGACGCCTCACACCACATCATCTTCTTTGGCGCTCAACAGTTACATAAGTAGCTAATCCTGCTTCATATAATTATTCATAAACCTTGCAGTTACTCTGTTACGTGGTCATTAACCAGGATGTCATAATTATGAGGAAAAAACAAATACAACTTAGTAACCGAGTTTTATTAGAAAATCTCTTGGTACCTCTTATAGTCACAGGCGGAAAAATAATAATAATTGATGAAACTATAAAGATTTTAATATCAGTAGTAAGACCCGAGAACTGAATACAAAAATAAATTCGAGAAAATAAATAATAGTAATATTAATACTAATAAGTCAGTGTCTCAACATCAGTCAATGATCAGTGAAAAAAAAAAACCTATCAACTGAGAGAGAGAGAGAGAGAGAGAGAGAGAGAGAGAGAGAGAGAGAGAGAGAGAGAGAGAGAGAGAGAGAGATAAAGACAAAAAAAAAGACATACTCTCTGAGAGAGAGAGAGAGAGAGAGAGAGAGAGAGAGAGAGAGAGAGAGAGAGAGAGAGAGACTCAAAAGTTCGTTATTCCCCTGTACGTGTGTGTGTGTGTGTGTGTGTGTGTGTGTGTGTGTGTGTAGAAAAAATAATTTACACCAGCATACACTTAAAATGCAGTCACATCGATTATTGCAATATATTGTAGCATAATAATTATTATTATGCTACAATATATTGCAATAATTTGTTTCCTCACATTGTGTTGCACTACTTTCTAGTATTATGAAAACAAAACCATACACAAATGTTTATTTTTATTCCTTATGGTAGTCCAGTGTGTAGTTGTCAACATGATCTTCATCGTTATTAGAGGCATCTATTTGATTATCTTCTTGATTCTGGAAGATGTTCTCATAAAACTGTTGTTCAGCAACACTCAGAAGTGGATACAGTGACCTGATATCTGCCACTTTCTCCTGATCAAGTCTGAGAGGACGGTCATATTTGGGAGTCAACTGTATGGTACTGAGGTTGAAGTTGTTGGGACTGTATGGATCTCTTCCTGGCATGAGGCGCATTCTTGTGGCGTTGGTGAAGTTAGTGGCATCATAATCCTGCAGAAGAACATAACCCTCTTTGTACTCCGAGTTGAGAATGATCATCTTTGCGTTCTTGAATGTTGAAGCTGTAGCTCTCCTCCTCGTTACCATCGTCTTCAGCAGGTCTAAATTCAGGAACTTTGACTGGTCCATTTCTTCAACCGTGAAAGTAGAGGCAGCACTTTTCATAACACTGCAGTAATCACGAGGAAGCACCACATTGCCATGTCGTTTCAGGCGTTTTCAATAAGCCCAAAGGACCTGTCACAACCCATGAATGTATGTCCTGGCACCAAAAAGATGTGTTTGATGTCCTGTATTCGCCCACAATGCAACTCATGGAGATAGTTGAGGACCATGTTTATGTTCTTATTTTGTCCTCCACAGTTATCAGAAAACACAACTAGTTTTTAAATAGCACATTTAGCATATTCACGAAACACCCAGTCCTTTAAGCAACTAGCAATCTCCACAGAACCACGCTTAGCTACACTTTCATTCCACACATACATGGTTGATTTTTCTGTTTTCAAATTAAATATGCACAAGTTATAAGTCCACATTTTGCGTTTGTAGTAAGAGATTCCAGCTGACAAGCGAGGTGTTGGGAGAGTTTGTTGGAGGTCTACAGCAACTGCACGAACATCATCATCATCATTATTTTTCCATATTTTCATAAGGTTCTGTGCTTCGTCTGCTTCTGCCTTGTGTGCCTGTAAATTCATTTGATGTTCTGCTACCTTCTCCAGGTTTTCAGCATCATTCTTAATTGCAGCATTCAAAGTATCACAAGTGGTACAGGTGTCAGAATCAGGAGGTGCAAAGCAAATGTTGAATTCCTTGGTGAAGACATCACTGTAGTAGCTGAAGGTGACAAACGGTTCATTACTGTGTTCCTTTTCCATCCATTCTACGTATGAATCATAGAGTTTCTTGATGGTAAGGGACGAGTCTAGGTAGCGACGGTGTGGAGCCTTGAAGCGACTGTAGTGGCACGACATGGCAGGCAAAAGTTTGATGTGTTCTCTGACTCGATCCGCCTGCATCCCCACGATTTTGTTTTGAGGAACTCGCCTTCCGCGTTTATCTGCAATTAGGGTTCCGGTCAACGTCATTTTCTTGCTTGCACTTTCAACACGGCTAAGACTAAGGCCATGCATACTGGCAAATCCTCTTTTGCAAACACTATGTGAGGCACCGTTAATCATCACACTGTAGAGAAAAGTATGGCTACGCCTGCTGACTTCTGCCAGTGTACGCTTTCGCTTGATGGGCACAGTCTTCACCAGTTTTTGAATATAGGCGTTTTGGAGTTCATAATCTCCTAGTGCCCAAAAAGCTTCAAATATGGCTCGAATTCCTTCACGTCCTACCCTGTCAAAACACCCGTCAGCACAAGGAGGGCCAATAGCACGGGCTGCTACATGTCTGTTTGTTTTCACACTGATGTAAGCCTCACCAACATTTCTCTTGTGTTTTGCAACATTTTTTTTCCACACTGCTGGATTCCTGGTGCGTTTTCTTCCACGGGAAGGTTCAGGCACGTCACCGTCACTATTGTCATCATGGCTGACGCGCTCGCCGCCAGCATCAACTTCAGCTGCCTCGTCAGACGACATCTTTGCACGTCAATAACCTGAGGAAAAATTTGTATGATAAATACATTTTAAACAAACAACACACACACACACACACACACACACACACACACACACACACATGGTTTATAGGTAACAATAATAAGGTTGACATCGCAACGTCGAATAACACAAAGGTTCATTAGTGGTGATGATCAGACACTGCATGTTTTTTTGTTTTTGTTTTTTTTGTCATTGAAAAGGCGTTATAAGGTTAATTGGCATTGTAAGGATGATTTGAGCCCGTGAGGATGACAGATACTATGAACCTGACAAGTAGGCTACTGTCAGGTTTATTGGCACTGTGAGGGTACTGAGGTTGACATGATGTACATTGTACGGCTAACTGACACTATAAGGTAGATAGACATTCAGATACTCAGGTTAAATAACACTGAAGCATGAACTTGTAACAGACAGTGAGACAGACAAACATATACTTACTCAGGTCTGGCCGAGACATCGGTGGGGGAGTGGAGGCTGGAGACGCGTCGATGACTGATGGCGGCTGTTGATTGAATACGCCTAATTGTCAAGGTGCAACCTATTTTTTTAATGGTGAGGACGCAAAAGTAGCAATGTGATTTTTGTGCCCAAAATGGAATTTTCGATGCGTGATTTTGTGTTTTCTCGGACATATTCAAAGCTAAAATACTCGAAAAACTAGTAATGAGGAAATACCTCCATATGATAGAATTTAGTAAGAAGATGTGTTACTTAGTATTTGCTTGACAATTTCTAATAAATATTGAATATTAGTGTAACATTGTGTAATTTTGTGTAATTTTGTCACGTATCATCATCCCACGCCCACCTTCCCCACTCTCGTCTTCCCCCTAGAGGGGTTATAGTGGGTAGGAATAATGATAGATGATGATGAGTCATAGTGAGAAGATGTGATGCTGGATGATGACAGGATAGTGGTGATAAGTGGTGATGCATGATGTTGGGTAGGAACAGTGTTGAATGGTCATAGGTAATGTTTGGGAAAGTTGCTGAAATAATAATGATAATACTTAATAATAATAATGATAATAAAAATAATAATAATAATAATAATAATAATAATAAAAATAATAGCCTAACAAAAGTAGGCTATGCGCAATAAAGCATAACAATTAATACTGAGTTAAAAAATCGTACTATGAATGATGATTTATGACAAAATAGCCTAATAAAATAAATATATGCACTGATATGCTATTTTATTGTTACAGATTATCGATAAATTTTTGAGTAACAGTTTCTATTCAAGTCAAAAGTGGCGCGAAATGTCTGAGATTTGCGCTCGTAGCTGTGTTCTACATGGAACCAAACTGATTTCATGTCATTATGCATAATTATTATTCATTTACGTATTGGCAGCAGTTGTTTGGTATTCACTTTCATATTTTTCATTCAGTTTTACACAACGCATTTACCCATATATGGATGAAACCATCTCGGGTTCCCTTCTAAATGTATAAATCTTTCGTCTTTAACTAAAAACTTTCGTGACTCGATGAGTCAAAGAATTGTTTAATGGCATTCAGTTGAAGTTACTCCTATCCGCAAGCAGTCTATCATCGTTCTTATATTTTTATTAAGACATATATCCTTCCTGTAGAGTGGTATTATAACTCCAATGTCCCTTCCTCATGATCTGCGCGAGGGAGAGGCGGTGCTGAAAATGTGGGAGAAAATGTGTATGCGCTACTTTAATTATTGCTTCTTTTCATATATTTTTTCTCGCGTGATTATTTTATATTAGTGCTTATGTGATGCAGAATTTCCTTAGGAAGAAGATGGTGGTCCCCGTTTTTCATAATATTGTGTGATAGTGTCAGGACGTCCAGTGGGAGTGAGGTGTGTGAGTTGTCACATTTCGGCGCGGAGCCATGCCTCACATTCCTTTTTTAAAGAAAACGTAAGCACCGAGGACTCACTCAAGTTGTAGTTTCCGCCTGAGATACCCTTTTTTAAAATTGAAATTAGAGTATTTAGTTTATAAGAAACATGTAAATGCTAAACACCGCCAAATAGATCGAGAGTTGCTTTATTTCATTCGATCATTATCTCATTTTTGACCGCGATGTCGCTTACGTGGTTGTCGCTCTGAGCGCCACATTATTATGCCCATGGTCGTTTGCAGTTTCTGGAAAGACCGATGGATTCATTACCCATCACGCATTTACACCATGTCACTGCAGGAGACGATAATTAAAGTCGTTGGAGTACGGAGGCCCTCCGTCGATTTGACGTCACAAATTTTGCTGACGGTGGGCGCCCTTCTGCCGACGGTGCTGGTTTGCTGGGAAGGACGCGTCGGTCAAGTTAGAATTCGGACTTAGCCCGTTCACGTTTATACTTAAGATGCCAAGGACGCGTCGGTTAAGTAAGTGATTAAAAGCTTGTTTATCGAAACTCTCTTGCTCTAAGTAGAGGTGTATCTTAAGGACATACCTTAACGAACAGGAATCTGCAAAGCTTAGTATTTCTTATAAATTATTTACTCTGCGCTGGCTTTCCTTTGTATTGCAGCTGACCGGCCGCCCTGATGACCAACTCTAACCTAGCTCGCCTCATGAGAAGAGCGTCTCCGTGGCCGAGTGGTTAAGGCGGGGCATACCCGCCTCGTTGATCGCTGGTTTAATCCCCGACGGGGGCAGGATTTATTTTTTCTCGTGTGTTTCGTTACACAGCTTTCTTATGCATGCCATGACGTCACGCTGCCTTCCAATTGGGGGAGGGGGAGGGGGATTGGAGAAAGTCTGCAATCAGCATTTCACAACTTCCCTCCCCAGCCTAACTCCTCTACTTGCTAATGAATTGGGTAAGTGTACATTGTAAGTAGTTCTTTGAATAAACAGGATTTATCTTCATGGTTTCTGGACCTTGATTTTCTTACTCCTGAGTAGTTTGAATGTGGAGGTCAATTACTTATTCATCTCCAACATATCTTACTCAAACATTTCAGCAAAACCAGAACCATCACAGTTATTTAAGGCGGGGCAGAACATTGATCAAAGTTTGGCGCTAAAATGCTTTGTAACACAATGAGTAAGTTGACTAATATAGTGGTCCAGCCAAAGTTAATTATTTTTATTTTTACTTATGCGGGCATTATATGTTATAATCAGGCATCCATACCAGATCAATCAGTTTTAGAGTAAAGGAAAAGTTTGGGTGGATGCCACCCTGAACTTTGACTTTCAGTGTCAAACAGCATAAACAGGTTGATTTTTATCCAAAAAAATCAAAGTATGTTTGGTAATTTTAGTGTTTAGGGTTATATGTTGTTTGAAGTATAATGCATACAAGCCATGTAATTATTCTACACATTATCACAGTTAAATATGATGTTACCTCCGCGAGATTTGAGTATGTATAACGGTTTAAGACTGATGACCGTTCACACGTTCAAACATGGACATGCACCGAGCAAGCTCCGCCCACAAAAGTCAGGCCCAATCAGACATCCGTCAAACACGTTGGTCCAACATGTTTACCCCTTTCACACGTTCAAACATTCTCTCAAACATCGTGTTGTCAAACGTGTTGGCCAACATGTCTGACCGTGTAAAACCCCCTTAACGAGTGTCGGAGCATGTCCCCATTGGATAATGTATGGGGGGGAGAGATCCTCTCGCCGCGGACTCACTTGTCGTTCTGCCGGGGTGCGGTACGATATGCTGGGTCGGTCACTTGATTCAGATCGGTCAAAATATCTCGCCACACCGGCCTCACACAAGCAGTGATGCCATTTTAGCGGATTTTCCGCTAGATCTGGCGGAATTGCAGTTAATCTAGCGGGAAAAATCTTAGAATTGACAAGAGTAACTGGCGGATTTTCAAAACCAATCTGGCGGCAGATTTTTATAGCTTCACCTATCATCTGGCGGATTTTTTAGGCCATCCTAGCGGATTTATAAATTTTGAGTTGGCAACACTGCACACAAGTCAGTGTCACAGTGTGCACTGTGGACTGTGGAGCGGGCGGCGGCGGGTGTGAGTCGTGTGGTACGTGACCGTCTGCTCTTCCGTGTTGTATTTTGAAATGCTTTTCTGTGCAATGTAAGTTTGCTGAAGTTCTTTGGTATCTTATGCCGTACTGTGGTAGTTAGTTGTAATAAGTGCATAAGATTAGCTGTAACTGGTGAAATAACGCACTCATAACCTGGTAGCCTAGCTACGTACTTTACTTTGTTTTCTCGTGATTTTTTTTTTTTTTTTACTTAAATTCTCTCATTTTTTTCCTAATATTGTAATATTGTATGTGCCAATGGCAGATTCGTTGTCATAATATTTATTAATATAGTAGCCTACTGCATAGTGAAAGTGCATAATGTTTTTTATAGTTTCCAGAATGTGTCCGTAGTGGGGAGGGGCTGTGATCAATCAATCAGTCAATCTCCACCCAGACCAATCAGTGGACCCGCGGACACGTGAACGCTCGTGTCAATCAGCGGCGATTGAAGGGCTGAGTTTCTTCCATGTCCACCAGGACCATTCAGTTGACACACGGACACGTGGACGCGCGTGCCAATGAGCGGCGATTGCGAGGGTAATCTTCCGACACTTTGAGCGCGGCCCATTAAGGCTGGTTTACACGGGCGACAGTTTTGCCACGATATGCCACGACAAACTGTCGTGCCACCTCGTGTCCGTGTAAATACAACTGTCGTGGCAGCCCGTGGACTCCTCGTGACTTTGTTGTGCCACCCCGCGGCCTTGTCGCGACAACCCGAAATCTTTTGAACATGCTCAATATTTGGTCACGACAGTGCCACGAGAAAAATGTTAAATCTGTCGTGCCCATTCTGTCGTGACACCTCGTAGCCCCTTCACGACAAGGGCACGACACCTCGTGGCGCCCCGTGGCCCGTCGTGGCAGAAGATGAACTGTCGTGGCAGCCACGACGTCGTGCCCTGTCGTCCGTAGAAATCCAAGGGGTGCCGAGGAGGGCACGACAGGCAAAATGGCCTGCAGCGACAGTGGCACGGGCTTGACGCGACATAAAAATTTTATTGAATTTTATTGCCACGAGGTGTCACGAGCGGCGCGCGACGAGATGTGGAGGGCACGACAGTCAGAGGCGGAATGAGTTGTGGGCGGCGTAGGCGGGGAAAAATACTCGACGCTGATTGGCTGAGACGCTGTAGCACCTTGATCCGCGACCCACCTATAAAAGCAAGGCAGGTACAGCCTGTATTTCCTTTCACTCGCTCTCCCGCTCCACCCAGCACCACACCACCTCAGACGGGCGGCGCGCACCGACGGTGAGCTGACACCTACCGGCCCGGCTTCTGACACCTGACACGTGTCTAGTTAGCCCCGGCAACGGTCGTGTCAGTAATCACTTGTCTTCCGTCAGTTGTCACTCCTCAATAGTGACTGGAGCCATTTTGCTGCCACACGTTTGTACCGGGGTGCTCCCACTGGGTGAGCGCCCGCCAATGTGTGGTTTATATCCGTCTTAGACTTTTACCTTCTTTTCGGCTCTAGAATCCCCTGTTGAGTGGTACGAAGCCGAACCCCGAGGACTTGGACGCAGGTCCGGTCGCGAGGGGGCCCCTTAGTAGGGGTGGTTATAGGAAGCCACAGGGTGAGCCAAAAACTGCTAGGGCGTTAGGACGGGCCCTCCTTAGGGGCAACTCTCCCCGAAGTCTTCGACGACTTTTAGAAGTCGGGACTATTGCTACGGGGTTAGTTGTAGGCAGGCTCCTTCCATTCTCTATCATTTAGCTGTGGTTGACAGTCGGGCTCCGGCCCCATCCTAGGATGAATAATGGCAAAGGTTAAAATAAAATGCAGAGCAAACACAAGGGACCAAAAACTTAAGTTAATAGAGATATTTGGTACCCGGGACATTGAAGTCAGCGGATTCATCCCCACACATGATGGGTTTTTGGCAATAACCCCCTCAGAAAAACAAGCAGACAACATCTTCAATAATGATACCAGAGAACACCTTGAGACACTGGGATTTAGACCTATCATGCCACCAGGACTAAAAGTCAAGAAAAGTGTGATAATCCCACGTATAGAAGATATAATATATGAAAACAGCATTGTGGATATCAAAGAAGAACTAAGAACACACAACACCTGGATTGGAGAAGAGGGAATATCAGATATCTACAAATTCCCAAACTCACTAACTATAAAGATAACATTCACAAAAACAGAGCTGGCAGAAAAATGTTTAGAAAAAGGTATTAAGGCCTTTGGGATCAGTTTACCGTCCCACATGATAAAACAAGAAACTTATATAGAAGTTAAGAGCTGCATGAGGTGCTATTCACTGGAACAGCATCATACAAGTGAATGCCCTAAGCCCAAAGAGTATAAGATATGCTCTGAATGCAGCGAGGAGGGACATGTCTGGCACCAATGTAAAAACAACACCAAAAAGTGCATAAACTGCGGTGAAAACCACAGCACAATGGTGATGAAGTGCCAAAAAAGAAAAGACGTAATAAAAGAAAAAAGAAATCAAATAAACGAAAGAGAAAAAATGACATATGCCAACATTACACAGTTTATCCCCTCATCTACAAACAAGTCAATCCCTCAAACCCCAACAGTGACCAAAGAAGAACTACTAAAAATCCATATTTGTGTGGCTCATGCTGAAAATCAGGACCAAAAGAAACCAGGAACATATAAATATGAACTAAACAGGGTGTTAAAAGCAAACAATCTACCAACAATAATAATCCCTGATGACGAGAATGAAATCAATCTAGACATCACTCAAGAACAAGCCTCAAGTACACAGAACAAGACTCAAACTGACCTGACTAAATCATCAAATATAAAAAGAATCAAAAGCACAGAATCACTCACAGACAAAAACATAGATGCAGAGGACATAGGCTTAGAAATCTACACATCAAAGGAAAGAGGTTGGCCTAAAAACATATCAAACACTGTCCTAACCACAGGACTCCAACAAAGAATATATAAAGGAAAGTATACAGACAGCAAATACACAGAAGATCAAATAATGAGAAAAATTCGGAGGAATGAAATCAACCTAAACAAAACTAACTCTTGGATTGTAGTAGACAATGACACATTTAGGAAAATGAGACCAGGACTGAACACAGACCGATCACCAATAACCTCAAGGGACCCACGCCGTAAACACTCCACCTCAAATTCAATCACAACCTAAAAATTCTACAGCATAACGTCCTGAACTGGAAAACAAATAAACATTCACTAATCCCAAACTATGTTACTTGTAACCCGGACATCATATTAATAAATAGTCATGGATTAAAACCAAATGAAGAACTAAAAATACCAGGCTATATTGTACATAAAATCAATTACACTGAGAGTCTCGCTGATGGATCAGCAATAGCAGTAAAACTCCATATTAGATATAAACTTTACGATTCCTTTGACACTGACTTCCTGGCCATAGAGATAGATACAAACTTAGGTCCCATAATAATATCTACCACATATCTACCCCCAAGAAGACCTTACCTCCCCTACACAGACATGCACAAACTTCTCAGCAACTCCATTCCAACCTATATTATAGGCGACTTCAACGGAAGACACACAAGTTTTGGAAATAGGGACAATAATACAGTGGGGAAAAGTTTAATGAACCTCATAAACCAAGGAAAAATGATTCATTTGGGCCCACACTTCCCTACCTTCTACTCACACAACACAACTACAAATCCAGATAAAATATTTGCAAATAAGCATCACTACTTAAATTGTATGTGTGAACCAGGAGAAATTACAACCTCTGATCATTTACCATTAATCTTTAGACTCTCAACAAAACCCTTTATAAAAGAGAAACCAAAAGTCTACAACTGTCACAAGGCAGACTGGGATGTGTTCAAACAGCATTTAGACTCACACATAAGTGTAACAAATTTGGAGAATTCCACAACAGAACAGATAGAAAACGTAACTATCAATTGGATACAGACTATTAAGAACGCAATGGAAGTGGCTATCCCTAAAGCCAATTACCAATATACATACCAATTAAAAATAACAGAAGAAATAAAAAACTTAGAAACACAATACAAAAATTTAAGAGCATATGCCGAAAATTTTGGCTGGACAATAGACACTTACAGAGAACAACACAGAATTAAAACAGATTTAAGAGAGAGATGTAAGGAAGCATACGACAAGAATTGGGAAGATAAAATAAAAGACATCTCAGAAAATAGTAAAAACAGCAAGGATTTTTGGAATAAAATTAAAACATTAAAAGGCAAAAATACGACTCAAAACAACTATTTAAAAGATGAAGAAGGAAATAAATACTATTCCGATAAGGAAAAATGTCAATTAATGGAAAAAACCTGGAAAAACGTCTTCCGAATAACAGAGGAGGAAGACAATTATTTTGATAAAACCCACTCAGATCATATAGACCAATACATCAACATATTTAGCAATAGAATAAAACCATTTCCAACAGCTAACACTAATAGATTGAATGTCGATAACAATTATACGAAGGAAATAACACTAGAGGAAATAAAAATGTTTATAAGACGTACTAAGAAGAAGACCCCCGGTTCTACAAAAATTAATAAAATAATACTAGAACACAGTACAAACAAGACATTAGAACAACTTAAGAACATATTTAACGCATGCTATTCTGCTGGCTATTTTCCAAACTGTTTTAAAGAGGCAATCATAAAATACATCCCTAAAAAAGACAAGGCTCCCACAAACCCTAAAAATTACCGACCCATCTCCCTACTCGAGGTGCCTGGAAAAATTTTCGAAAGGGTAATACAATCAAGATTAAAAACATTCCTAGCTGAAAATAACATCATAAACGAAAGGCAACATGGATTCAGAACCTCCAAAGGAACGCACACAGCTATCACCACAACATATGAAACCATTGCTAATGCACTTGCAGAAAAGAAACAAGTATATATGGTTCTAAGAGACGTAGAAAAAGCGTTTGACAAAGTATGGCACAACGGACTGAAATATAAAATATTAAGACTAAGACTACCAGACATACTAGAAAAAACTTTATGTAACTTTCTTGACAACAGGAAGGCTAAAATAAACATAGGGAATGACTTCAGTAACAGTATAAACCTCCTCAGCGGTGTTCCGCAGGGTAGTGTGCTATCACCTACACTATACACCTTATTCACGAACGACCTTCCCTTACCCGAATATGGATGTCTAGACACTATGTATGCCGATGACGTTACACAGATTATAACATCGCCAAGTAAATCTAAGCTTATGATGAAAGTTAAGGTAGAACGTGAGATTGGAAGAATAAGTAAATTTGAGCGGCAGTGGAAGATCAAAACCAGCGAAGGAAAATTTCAAATAATACCAATAGCACAACTTAAAACGACACGAATTAACGTCAACTGCAAAGAAATCGAAACAAGTAAAGACGGAAAACTACTTGGCTTAAACATATCTAATCGTGGATTTATCAGTCACATCACTAAAACTATAAATAAAGGAAAGGGCATCTTGTCGCAGCTGATAAGGTTTAGAAACCTAACTCCTAAAATAAAAACAACTTTAATTAAAACCATGTTAATACCTGTCATCACTTACCCCTCAATACCACTCTGCATGGCTTCTAATTCTCAAAAAAAGAAAATGCAAACCATCTTAAATAAAGCACTAATGTTTATTCACTGTAATGAACAAGAACAATTAAATTCATATGACCTACATATAAAATATAACATTACACCCTTAAACATAATTAATTATCATAAAGCACTAAATACCTGGGAAACTATTAGCGTAAGTGAAATGGACCAATATAATACGCTGACAACCCCACACAATACATCACATAACTGGTTCCCTAAATGCAGTAATATAGTCACGATGCAACCTCCACAAGCGATAATTACATAATATAAATGATAACTTGCCAAATTACAACAACAAGCCTGTAATAAATACAGAACCAAAGATACTTATCATACATTAAGTAATGCAACAATGACAACATTATAAAATCTCTGTAGGAATACAGAAATTAAGCTAAATAAGCATGTACATATTTCAATGTAGGTAAGCAGTGCACCAGGCTGTCTTGTTTGCTGGACTTAGATGTGTTCTCTTGTGAGGGGCTGACTCACCAGTTACAAAAAAAAAAAAAAAAAAAAAAAAAAAGGCACTCTCTCTCTCGCACGTGAGTCGGACCAACCCCTACAATGAGTCTTTTAGATTAGGGCAGGGTGTCTCTGCGGTTATAATTGCGGCCTCCAACCATCTAGAAATAAGTTTGATACGGGAGAAAAATAAAAATACATAAAAATTAAATAAAATAAAATTAAATAAAAACTTAGTTATATATAAAAATTAGCAAGGTGGTCAAGCCCACCATCTATCTCCTTCGCACTTTCTTTCCCCCCTTTTCTTCCCACCCACTTTTTCTTTTAGCTAGTTATCCTTGTACTTCACCCCCTCTTTAATAATAAATAAATAAAAAAAAAAAATAAAAAAAACTGTATTTCCATTCCCTGCTGGCCCGCCGTTCACAACACATCATCAAGATGGTCAACCCCAAGCAACCCCAGCCCACCAAGATCGTCCAGGACGACTCACCTGACGAGCCTGACCCTGAACGTAGCCAGACACCGGAAATTATGTCGCAGGAGATAGAAGAGATCCAAAGCCAGGATCTCTTCACCGATACACCACCTGCGCCGCCGGCCAAGAAAAAGAGATCCCGCACATCGAAGAAGGACATCCCGGAGTACTCCTTCACCCCTGCCCAAGTGTTGGAAGTGGCTGACTTTGTGGCTACAAACCCCGAGCTGTACGACAAGACCCACGCCCGGTGGATGGACCCGAACCACAAGACTAACCTGTGGAAGGAGATTGCGGCGAAGTTCGAGGGGGCTACGCACCAGCAGGTCAAGAAACTATTTGACAATCGTCGGACGGAGTACGGCAGGATTGAGAAGAAGGAGAACAAGAGTGGTGCTCCTCGACGCAAGCGGACCAAGAGGGAGGAGAACATCATGGAGACGTGGGGCTTCCTCAAGGGGCACATTGCCCACGAGCAGACGACCCCTTCGGACACCTTCTCCCAAGCCACTGCAGCGTCTCCCGATCTTCTCAGTGATGCTGACTCTGACCTGTCAGCTCACTCCATCGCCCGCCGTCGTGCCCTTCGTTCTGCCACTCCTACAGCACCTGTTCGGGGCCAAATTCAACGCCTGGTAGACCACGCAGCTCAGCAACTGGAGAAGCAGATGACACCGCGAGAGAGGGAGGTCGACGCATTTCTCAACATGCTCCGGTACAAGCTGGCCCACCTCGAGGATGACGACTGCGAGGAGCTGCAGGCCAACATGATGGTGTACGCCAACGAGTGCAGCAAGCGGCGTCCTCTTCAGCATCGCCAGGCCATGCACAGGAGAATGCGAAGGGCGATGGATTCATCTGTTTCCCACATGCACGAGCCTCAAGCACCACCTCCAAGTTCTAGCCAGCCTTCTACTCCAGCGGCCACCCAGATTGTTCAAGCGGCGGGGCAGTCATCTCAGTACCAGCATGGGTCCTGGCCTCCGAGTCAGACTATTTACCAGCCACAATTCCAGACCGTTCCTGTGATCCAGCAGCAGATACCGGTCCAGCACACCTTTCCTCCGATGTCACCCTTCAGCCTGCCCACCATAAGCCCTGTAAAGGACGTTAGATCCATGACGCCCAGCCACAACACACCCCAGGCCCTGAACCTTGACGAGGACAATTAAAAACCTCACCTTTCCTGGCCTCTGCGGAGGTCAGCCACCTTTTTAAAGGCCTCCTCTAGGAGGCCGCAATCAATTACTAAAAAGAGAATGACTTGACTACGCATAACTCTGCTATGACTCTGCTCTAGCTCTGTTATGCACTTAAAAAAAAAGAGAATGACTGACTAGCCACACATAACTTAATACTTGCTGTGTTCACACAACTTGTATTTTCTTATGTAGGCACTCCAAAAAACAGCAACCTCTTGGTTGCACTTCCTAAAAGAGAATGATAATGACAAATCCTTCCTATCGTAACTCTAAAAGTTAGGTAGCTAGGCAGGTAGATAGGTAGGTAGGTAGACTATAAGAAAATTAAAGTTTAGCAGCTAAAAGAAACATAAAAATAGATAGGGAAAACAAAACATATATAAAAGTAATAGCTAGGATAGTTAAAAAATAATGGCCTACAATATGATAGGAAATATAACTGAAAATAGAGAAGACCATATAGCTAGCAAAAAAACAATAAAAAAAAATTAGGTAACTTAGTAGAATTGTTGAATGTAGACAGTAGTCTTGTAGACACATTAGTTGCACTTAGAAAAATTAGATATGCAGCACTTAGAAAAATTAGCTATGCATGTGCATGTCGATTTGTTGAATGCAGACAGTAGTCTCGTAGACACATTAGTTGCACTTAGAAAAATTTCATATGTAGCACTTACAAAAAGTAGCTATGCATGTGCATCTTATAGAGCACACATTAGTGCAGTTAGATAGAATCAAGTATGTCAACACTAGAAGTACGCTTGCAGGAATAGCTTTTAGGTTCATTGGATTGTGTAGGACTTAGAAAAAAAAAATAGTGACAGCACTTACTCAAACTTCATAAGTGGGCTTGCATGGACGCATTGTGTATTGCATGCGCTTTGAAGGAATTAGGAAAAACACAAGTAATGACATTAATTGTAGAAAGTAATACAAGTACGCTTGCATGGACATCTTGTGGGTCCATGAACTAAGTAGTGAAACCACTCAAACAACTTATTCAAAGTATGCGTTCATACACAGCTTGTTGTTTCGTGTCGGTTGAAGACAGAAGTAGTTACCTGTCACCTGAGACCCTTGCCCTGTTAATTACCTTTGCCCTCCCTCCTTCCCTGCCCCCCAAAAAAAAACCCACCCCTTTATCTACCGATGACCTCACCCCCCTTCCTTGACCCCCAAACCCTTTTCTCTCACCTCCTTTCCTGCCAACCCACCCCTTCTTCTCTACCTGTGACCTTACCTCCCTCACCCCCCCCCCACCCCTTTCTTTACCTGTGACCCCAGCTCCCCCCCAACCCCCCCTCTCTCTCTCTCTAGTTCGATCTGTTTCTTTTGTAGTTCGATCTGTTTCTTTTACGGTATTGTCGAAATTTAAGAGTGCAGATCTTGTTCTGAATATATATATATATATATATATATATATATTTATATATATATATATATATATATATATATATATATATATATATATATATATATATATATATATATATATATATATATATATATATATATATATATATATATATATATATATATATATATATATATATATATATATATATATATATATATATATATATATATATATATATATATATATATATATATATATATATATATATATATATATAGATATATATATATATTTTTTTATATATATTTAGAAAATAGTATGTCATCAAGTATGGTGTAACCTTTTGAGTTAAAGTTTAATGCAATCTCACTAATATATTTTATTTGTCCAAATACACTTTTTTCATTGGTAGACATTTGCTCTTTTCAAGTTACTAGAGATTCATTGTATATTGTTCTACTTTAATCATATAGCTTTTATAACTTTCATTATTAGCATGCTATTATTTCTTATTATTTTTTTTATTTTGGTACCTTCTAAGTTTAGTTTTCCATTTCATTTTTTTTATTTCTCATTCAATATATGTTTCAGTGGGTAGCTTTTCTTATATTTTCTTATATTTCTTACATTTCTTATAATATTATATCTTTTTTTTGGTACCTTTTCATTTTTTTCCATGTCATTTTGTTTTTTGTTTTTTGTTTATTATTCAATAAAAGTTTCAATGGCTAACTACAGACATCCACAAACACTTAAAGAGAATGAAACACAGTTTTAAAGTAAGCATATTATTAGTTACAAGAGAGTACAATTTATATTACATATTTATTAGTTTTCACTCGGCGTCTTGGGGGCGTCCTCGGGGGTAGACCAGCCGTTCCTGCCAGGGCACAGCTCCAACTTCTGAAGTGTAGTAGTTCGCCAGGTAGTCCCTCACGGCCTTTGCTCGCCTGCTGGGGTTGTTGCCTCTGGCTGGAGCGAGGTCTGCCATCAGGGTCTCGCCTTCTCTCCAGCTGCCAGGAACAATGTTGTGGTCCTCGTCTTCGTGGTCTATCTCGGCAGGTTGGATGGCGGGTGTGACGACCATGTTGTGGAGAATGCAGCAGGTGGTGACGACATCTCTCACTGTTGCAGGCAAAATCCCTTGGGTGACTCCGAAAACCTTGAACTTGCGCTGCATCACCCCGAAGGCGTTCTCCACCACCCGGCGAGCTCTTGAAAGACGGTATGAAAACAGTCTCTGCTGGGGGATCTGGCTTCTGTTGGAGTAGGGCTTCATCAACCTCGGCTGCAGGGCGAAGGCATCATCACCAACGATGTGGTAGGGCAGGGAGTGTCGTCGTGAGGCAGGCAAGTGTCGTCTGGCAGGCTGAGCGCTCCTGATTCGATGGCCTGCTGTAGGGTGCAGCGGTTCCAGGTGCCTGCATCGCCAGCTCCCCCCTCAGCCCCGACGTCGACGTAGATGAACCTCAAGCCAGAGTCCGCCAAAGCCAAGAGGATGATGCTGTGAAACTTCTTATAATTGAAGAACTTGGAGCCAGCGTGGGGTGGTCTTCTGATGGGTACGTGTTTGCCGTCCAGGGCGCCGAGGCAGTTGTGGTAGTTCCACCTGCGGGAGAATCCGTCTGCCACCTCCTTCCAGGCTTCAGGCGTTCGAGGGCAGTGCAGGTACTCGTCCTTGTAAACTTGGATGATGGCCTTGAGGACTTTGGGAACAAATCTGGAGATCGATGGAACAGACACCCTGAAGTCGTAGTGGAGGCTTGTGTAGTCATCTCCCGTGGCGAGGTAGCGTAGTGTCACTCCCAGCTTGAGGCCCACGGGAAGAGCAGGACGCATGTTGGTGTCTTGACATCCAACCAGAGGAGTAAGTCGCTCCACCATTTCCCCAAAAACCTCTGGCGTGAAACGAACAAACTTCCGGTAGCCCCTTCGATCTTCTCTGTGTAGTTCGTGTAGGAGGTGTTCGTACTGACCGAACAGAGGGCGTCGAAGAAGCCAGCTACGACACCACAGGGCACGTCTTCTTCTTCTCATTCTAGGTGGGGTTCCTCCATGTTGGGGGGGTGCTTGAACAATTCTTCTGGGCCCTCGCCTACGCTGGGGGTTCAGGTAGAGGTAGCAAGCCGCCAGCAAACATGCTAGGGCCAAAAAACCTTCAGGATTGTTAATGTCGAGGGCGAGAGCTCTGTCCATGTTGCAGGCCGTCTGGATGGAAAGTGAAACTTTGAATTCGTCTTGTCACTTATATATAGCCCTGCGGCGGTTGGCGCTTCCGGTGTCACGAGTATGCACGAAAGAGTGCCCAATGGGCTACGACAGTCGCCCAGGCCCGGCACAGTTTGCGGGGGAGGGCGCCCCCAACATGCAGAAGACGTCGCCCCTATATAAAAACATTGGGGCACGACAAAAAATGGCTGTCGTGGCACCTACATAGCTTGTTGTGGCAGCCTCGTGCCACCTGAAACGCCCCTCGTGCCCCTTGTCGTGGCCCGTTTTCGTGTGTGTAAAAGCAATTGTCGCGACCTGCACGGGGCGTGCACGACAAGGGCACGATAGATGCGCGACAACTTTTCTCGTGGCCTTCTCGTGCCCAGCTTGTGTCACGACATTTGTCGTGGCATGTCGTGGCAAAACTGTCGTCCGTGTAAACCAGCCTTAAATTACCGATGCACTCGGCACTGAGCAGTACCGATTTGTAATGATTTCACTCGGCACCCGGTACCGGTACCGGGTCCCGAATAAAGTATTGGCAGCATTTTTTCTGTCCTGTGACAACATTATTAAAGGCCATTTTTGATTCCTTGTCCCTGGAGCAGCTTGTGAGCTCATTCATAAAGTGTGCTCCCAAATCATTCATGGTTATGGATAACTTATCATCATGCTTGTTGAAAACTCTGGACTTAAGTCCTCTTTAAAGAATATCTAGCTCCTTTGACATTGCTTCTGGATCTGTATTAGTTGACTGAAAAAAAATGTATTTACTTTCTCAAACTCTGACACAAGAGGGGAAAGAAAATGAAAGAGGTAATTAATATCATCAGAAAGCATATCATGAATCATTCTTGCTCTGTATCTCACTTCTGGTGTCCCTTCTTGCATTGCCAACCTGAAGTAGCATTTAAGTTCATTCCAATTTTCAATTAGTCTCTTGATGACGCGTCCTTGTATCAGCCATTTGGTATAACAGCTTAAAATGGCACATTAACTGTGTTCTTGTCACTGCATTCTCCTTCATATTGTTCATCATTCATTTCTTCACACAGCTGCTTATATGTGTGGCGTCGAAGTGTACTGTTTGAAAACCATCCAGGAATGTCTACAAGCAAAAATACAGGGCTTGCAGGCAAGGTTTCAAATGATTTTTGGACACTGAGTGCCAAGGAGTGGCAGACACATTTATTCAATATGCATTTCGGGGACGCTTCTTTAATCCTCGACCAGACACTGTAGTTTTCCCCAACCATTACAGCAGCTCCATCACAGGCAAGACCAATACAATCAGAAAGTGACAGACCATACTCTGAGAGACTGTCTTTAACTGCCTGGAAAAGGGCCACTCCAGTTGCCTGAACTACTGGGTACAGTCCTAAAAATGCAGTCATGAATTTTTCAGACTTTTCACTATAATATCTTACACAAATTGCTAGGAGTTTTTCACTGGAATGTCAGTAGTTTCGTCAAGAATAAGAAAATATTTTCCCATTAATATCATATTTCACTTCAGCCTTAAGGAATGGGGACAAGACAGAACTTATGAGAGTGGTACACTTTGTTCGGTGTAGATGAATGTTTCCCAGGGTGGACCCTTTGCCATTCTTTTTGATGACTTCACCCAGGTGATATATTGTTTGGATGGAACAGTGACAGCACATCGTAAGGGATAACTCAATTTCTGCCCTTTTCACATAATCAGACACTGGAGACAGCTTCAACTTTTTGGGAAAATTCACTGTTTTTGAAACTGACACTGAACTGACAATTTTTCTGTGCTGGGCTCCTTGTTCATGTTTCCCCAAAGTTCATCGATGAGTGTGCAAAGTCTTGCGGCATAACTTGCAGAAAGCAAGATCAGAACCCACAGATAACACATTGGTGAACCAGGGAAATTATTTTTCCCATCGCCCTCCATGGCTCTTAAATCTAAAGAAAAGTTATTTAGGTTAGGTTTGGTTCAGTTCTGACACAAGCCTCATATTCACACACAACCCTATGAGTATAGCTGCGTACCTGTAGGTGCACTGCTAGATAGCACATATAAAGAAAGTCTGCCACCAGGCACCAGTCCACCAGCGGTCAGCCACCGTTGTTTGTTTTGAGTTTGTAACTTAACTGTTTTCCCACCAGAGAGCAGCAAGATCAAGATCACTCTGCCAGCAAGTGCCAATTTCAAACTCTCATTCACTTCCCATTTCCATATTTTCACTGTTGACTCAGGAAACGTGAACTTTCACCATATTTTATTTATTATTCACCAGGAGCTCTGAAATTTCACCAGAGTTCACCAGATTTTGTCTGGTTCCAAACTTTATTTATTATTCACCAGAAGCTCTGAAATTTCATCAGATTTGTTAATGTGGTGCCGAATTTCACCATCTGGCAACATGCCGCTCTGCTGGCTGGCTGCTGGCGCACGCTTCCTTGCCTATGACTCTTTTTCTTCTCTTTCTCTTTCTCTTTCAAGAAAAGTGTATCAAGACACATTCCACCCGAAATTGACCTCTCTTGGCCACTCTATACTATTTTATGTTGTGTGAGCGGCAAGTAGCAGGCTGTTTTTATACACTTTTGTTGCCCTTGATCCGGCTCTTTTGTTGTAAAAAAATAAAAATAGACATGCTTATGTATGTTACAAAGATGATTGATAATTGAATAATATCCAATATTATGTATTTCTAGAGAAGATTATTAAGATAAGACTGTTTTTTTCTAGTTTTATAAATCGCTTCTAGAAGTATATTTCCCATTGGTAATGTTTCATCATGTGAATGTGTGACTGTACGTCGCAACACCATGGCAGTGCGCACATGATGTTTAATACCACGTAGGTGCTGGGTGGCGCTTACTAAGGTGCTCCTTGCCGTGGGAACGGTGCTGATTCGAGAAGCCTTGGCACCGGATCATTCCTGCTGCCGGACTGAAGCCGGCAGAAGACAGTGGATGGTGACGAGCAGATCACTGATCGGGGTGTATGTACGACTGCTCACAAAAACAGTAATTATTATGTAAAACTGCTGATATAGTTAAAAGTAAACACGTTTTTTGATATACCAGAGAGAGAGAGAGAGAGAGAGAGAGAGAGAGAGAGAGAGAGAGAGAGAGAGAGAGAGAGAGTAAATTAATAGCATCTTTCATTTGACACAAAACCCGGAACCAGGTTCGGGGATAAACCCAGACCCAGGTCCGGGTTTTCGCGCCGTAAATGGAACGCATTTTTAGGCGGATATGTAAACAAACATTCTTCCTCTTCTTCTTTTGACCTGTCCTCCTCCCCACGGGCGTCTCTCCTGTTTATTCACACACTTTTCCTTTCAATTGTGCTGTGTAGCTTAATTTTTCTTCACTGCAATACACTATCACACTTTACTTTTCAGTTTGTTGCTGGAATAACTTAACTGACATTACTTATCCGTGCGCTTATTCAAGCATTTGTGCCCTTTTTTCCCAGCACTGCATCTCCATCCAACACGTACCGTGCGATGGCCCCGTTGTCCTCCTCTAGCCTCTTAGCCCACTCCTCCCTGGTGCTACTAATAACTCCCCTCTCTGCCTCTCATGGTTGCTGCATTCTACTATTGGATGTTCCACTGATTCTTTCTCCCCTGTCCTACAGCTACAGTTCTGGTTTCCCCCTTCCCTATTCCTGCCATTTAGCTGCGGGGTTCTCGTTCTTGCTTTAAACATCAGCCTGCTCCCCCAGTCTCCTGCATGCCAGTCTACTCCCTCTAGCTTCTGTGTCTTGCTGTACCATCTTAATGTCGACTCTTTTACTCTAAAATTCATAGGCCCAGCCGAGGCAGATGGCACACCACCTGTTCATCTACTCTTTTTTACAACAAAAAAGGCAGCTCAAGGGCACACAAAAAAAAAAAACAATAATAAAAAAAGCCCGCTACTCCCTGGTCCCAAAAAATAATTAAAAGAGGTGGCCGAAAGAAAGTTCAATTTCGGGAGGTGTCCTGATACCCTATCAGGCTGATGGATAAATGGGTTTTCTGGGAAAGCAAACTCTTTTAACTTAGACATTAGATACTTGCCTGTGTCCCAGGGTAATAGATTCTCACTTGACGCAGGCTTAAGGGCCAGAGACAAATAAGCGCTGATGAACAACACACTTGTGAGACCAACATTAGCATGCTGTTCCACGGTGTGGGATCCTTACACACACACGCAAACATTTATAAGTTAGCACTAATCAACACCAAGGTGGCTCGGTTCATTATAAACAATGAACTTGAACACCAGGCATCATAACACAGATCAAACAACAGATTAATATGTAACCTCTTCACATGTGCAGACAAGCACACACTTAAAATTATGTACAAGATAACATACACTTACATTGACATTGACCCACACACATACTCACAGGACGCAAACAGTCACCATACTCATAACACACTCAGACAAAAATACCAAACATATCACACAAACACTAACACATGTACGGACTCATACTTTCCACGCACCACACGTGACTGGAACAGCCTCCCCCTACAGACTTTAGACTGCGGTACAATAGACTCATTCAGAAAACAAATACACACTCACTTGTCACAACACACCAAGACTAACTAGTAGTACACCTATTCATTTCCCTTCCCTACACACTCGGCATCCCAGTTCCCCCAGCAGCCAACACAAATATCTGTGTTATGCACCTGTACTGGTGCCCTGTGCATTACTTGTCAAGATCAAGACAACACACAGCTTATCAAATGCCTCCAACCTTACCTAATGATAACACTGCTGAACTATAACTCTCTCATTCACTCAGCACAAATAGGGTCATGAAAATCAAGATCAATTTTATCCTCCGGCATAAGAAAATAAAGCAAAACAGCTATACAAATGCATTTATTTAACTAATAAAAACATTGAGCACAATTAACAACAGGTACATTTTTTTTTTCTTATTACACAGATTCATCACGAAAGAAACTGAATTGGGGACATTGATGGAACACGTTGACACGAAATTAAAAAATGCACGAAACTATTAATAATGATTATCATAACTGGGTACATGTTAACTTTACAGTTTTGACTCACTCTAAGATCAAAAGAAACTAATAATGACACCTACAGAGTTTGTGACTTGAGCAAGTTGATAAATCCTGCCAGGAGGTACTCAAGATGAAAGGGGGCCCTGCATGGAGACTTGTCTGGAGGGACCCTCGGACTTGGTGTTGTAGGGTGGGTGAGGCGACACACCCCAGCATATGCCACCTTTGATAAATGACTGTATATTGATAATCCAAATTGGATACTTTCTACAACAATTGGAATACTATTCAAGCCTTCAAATTATACCTCGGCAACAAAAATATGATGGAATATAATTTTAAACAAAACTCGTCATTTAGGAAACAACCTATTTGGACCTATAGCCGCATTATTAGTTATCTTGTACTTATCTTGAACCCGCGACCAGCGTGACGGAAGAGCCACTCCAGTAAATCTTAAGAATTACCACTCCACCCCCTCCACCACCCCAGCCCCCCCTACCCCCCAAGACAAACCTGGGGACCTGTGGGGAACTGGGGTATTGGGGGAGCCCATATCACTGAAAAATGGCCTTCCAAAACTTCCCTAGAAAAATCCCTAAATCAGGAAAAATTCCCAAGTCTCGAAAGTAAGGAAAGTCCCTAACGCATACTCTTGTAGTCTATTCCAATATGACCTAGCATTCAATCTGTTGACGAGTGTCAGGCGTGTCATCAGATGGTGGGCATACTGCCCCCGCCCCGGCGCCGCCCTCCCAATCCGTCCCGCGGCGCGTAAGTTTTGACAGGCCACGCCACATGTCAAATATATTTAAACTACTCCAACTGAACTTTACGACCTGCGCGCACTGACTTAGGAACTAGTTTGTAGGGTGCACTGCAAGGCAGGTATGAGGCTCAGTCTGTGTATAGAGGCGGTTGTGAAACAATAACAATGGACCTAGAAAATCCGAGCCACCTAACTCTATAATTAAAGAGGCTTGCCCCCCTGGCCCTTCCCCAAGGTAAAACGTATACGAAAATGCATTATAATAACAATTCTTTCACGTGCTAAATTAATACGAATATTGGTTTGGAGTGGTTATTCTTAAGTTTTGTCCAACTGATTACCATTTAAATATAATATTGAGTTGTTACTGCTTCACTCATTGCTAATCTAACCTAACTGGTATTTTTTTGTGATATCAGTGACCCAAATAACACAAAGTCACTGAAACAAACGATTCATCTTTACATTATGTATAAATGGGGGTTACCAATGATGATGAAAATTCACCGGGTAGGTAATGATAAATAATAAATCAACATGTATCGGCAATAAACACGTCAATCACTGTAAGGTAAAGGTTAAGTTGAGGGCATATGCTACAGCTGCGCGTGGCCTCGGTGCTCATCTCCGTCGCATTGGCCCTTGAGTCTGTGGTGGAGGAGCCCATTACCCTGGACACAGCGTCAATTTGACACCCGGTGGGTGCTATTCTATATAAAACAGCCGTCGCGTTTCACTCCCTCCTCGCCCGGCCACAAAACCCTTGCCCCGCCATACATATATGACTCTCCACACATCTATTCATCCAATTGTTTTTGTTTAAAGCTACTACAGCCCTCTTGCTGGGCCCGAAATTAAAATGTCAACGCCCCGCCCACTGCACCACTTTTAACTTATTATTCATGGTTTTCGGCACATGTCTATGGGTAAATATGTAACTGGCATACAGTACCTACAATTTCGGATCACGAGGCACCACCTGGATGCAGTGGTTGTAGCAAAAAATACCCAAATATGGGAAATAAGGCATGCAAATGGCGGCGGCGGCGATAGTCTTGGTCCTGGCCTGAGTCTTGGGTCGAAAGTGATCTGGCACCCTGCTCGGCAGTGGGGTCCCTCCGGGTCACCCAGATCCTCTAAAATGGGTGCAGGCTGAGGCGTCAGCTGATCGGTTCCGCTAAATGGAACACGCCAGATCACGACCCAGAAACGGGTTACGCTAAATGGAAGATGCTATAAGTGGACTCAAAGTGAACTTAACGGCTCCGCTCGGCCAAAACATAATCCACATCACTTAACTTAAAGGGCTATTGTGTTATCTCAACAACTTCAATCAACTGGAGAAAGCAGGCAACGGTACACCGGACATGACGAAAGATAGCAGTTCGTGCCCTTATCACAAAATATAACACTTACCCGCAGTTACTATAAAAACTAACAATATAAAAAGGCTAACAAAAGTGGTGGCAGCGTGGTTACGAACAACTCCGAAGTGTTATAACTCTCTCTCAAACATATTAACAGTAGCAAGTGTGTGTAAGGGGCAGACAGAGAAGGGAGTGCAAGAACGCTGACACAACCCGCGACCTTTTCTGCCCCGGTGAGTCGAGTCAGCACACACCCGCACCCGAGAGCAGCGCCCCGCCCCGCGTGACTCCACACCGCGCCGCTGCCAGGGGTCTCGTTACCAATTCCGAGACGCCCACTTGTCTGCCTACGCTACAGCCTGTCGTGGGAAAGCGCTTACCTTCGCCAGAACAGGGCGGACTTTTGGCGACGTGGTTGCTCCCCCACCCATTCATCCCCGCTGCCAGGCGACGACGACGGTCGCCTTCCTAACCGCTGCGGGGCACCGCCCGCCGACGGCCGCCTTTCTTGCCGCTGCTAGGCCCCGAGGGCCGACAGCCAAGGACGCGGGCAAGCCATCCAAGGACGCGAGCGAGCCAGCCAAGGACGCGGGCGAGCCATCCAATGACGCGGGCGAGCCAGCCCAAGGCCCACAGATAGAGAGGTCGACCTACGCGCAGCTCTAGGCAGCCGTTGGGGGAAAAGGGGGGGGCTAGTGACGTCAGCGGGTTCACCTACACGTGAACTGCCAGGTCTCTCTCTCTCCCTCAACTGTCAGAGCTCTCTCTTTCTCTCTCTTTGACCATTGTATCATTATCATATTTAATGATATCAATACTCTTGCTGTTATTAATTATTATTGTTATTACTATTATTATACTCTTGCTGTTATTATTATTAATATTAATATAGTGTTGCTGTTGCCGTTATTATTATTATTATTATTATTATTATTATTATTATTATTATTATTATTATTATTATTATTATTATTATTTAATTTTACGTTACATATATAATTGAGTCAATTTATATCTACACAAGTAACTGAATGGGGACCTCTCAATAACTATACATCAGACATTTACTAAGGGAATAGACTAAGGTGCAAAATTACCAGGAAAACAAAATTTTAATGGTTTTCATTTATTACATACTACATACTACATATTACATACTACTGTATATTACATCTTAACACTTACTATAACTTATTTATACAGGCTATTTATTTCCTACACCTGGTTGTTTGGTCAGGTTTATTGACATAGGCTTTGTAATTTTCTTACCTTCTCTTTCATACAGTTTTGTTTTTTACACAGGCTTTATCAGGCTTTGTAATTTTCTTACTTTCTCTTTCCTACAGTTTTGTTTTTTACACAGGCTTTATCATTTTCTTTTCTTTTCCACAGTTTTGTTATTTTGATATGTACATTTTCTCTGCACTGGGGTTTTCTTTGCTGTTAATTTTGACATTTTTTTTATGATATTTATTTTTCTAATATTTTTCTGTTCAGAATTCTCATCCTGAAGAACACTCTGCACTTTATGAAATAAGCAAGGACATCCTCAGGTAAAGGCACAACTTTTACCATGTACTTTGTCAAGTTTTTTTACAGCATTTTTTTAAGCTTTTCGTGAAGAAATTCCATGGTAACAATTAAACAATCTCTCCATGGTTTGTAACTGATCAAAGAATTCCTTGTTAGTTTTTTTTAGTTTCCCTTCACTCCTACTTATGGTTGACATCCATGTATTATCATGCTTTGTAACACTGCATCCTAGGAATTCATACTGGGGAATTTTTTTCACCAAGAAACCCCCAACATACCTGAGAGCCTAAGTCTCCATGGCTTCCTCGAAAGTCATACCTTGTACATCAAATGAAGGGGGTTCATCAGCTCATCAGCATCCATTGTAAAAATCATCATTGCAGATAAGCAGAGCTCTTTATCTAAATTTTCAGTTTCAATGTTAGGAGCAATAGTGTCTATTTCAGCAAGTGTTGCATCTGAAATATTGGTACTATCACATTCTTTTTCACTGTTATACTGGCATCCCATCAAGGCAATTTCTTTTTCAAGAAGATTTTTTTTAATCCTGTGCTTTATTTGCACAAGGGATGGGTGGTCATCGCTTCCTGCCATTTGTCTAAGACAGCAGAAAAAATGCTCCAAACAATCTTGGTTCAATCTGTAGGTCAGCAAGTAGGTTACATTGTATTTCTCCTTCAACATTTGGTACAGCTTTGAGAGGGATTTCGAAGAAAGTATTAGCCCTTTTTGAAACTGATACAGGAAATTCTTCCCACCAACTCTCATTTCTTCTGCAGTCTGAATCATTTTTTCCAAAATCTGATTTTGTTCTGCCAAATTTTGTCCACAGGCATTTCTGGAATATTTTTTTTAATCAATGGGTACCCTTGAATTAAAAAGATCAAACCACCTATCTGCCAGCAATATGAATTGACTAGTGGTATCCCAATCCTTACTCTTTAAGAGTCCTTGCTCATCAAAAAACTGTATAGTTTTGGCTGTTGTTTCAGACAACAGCTGTGCAACAAGGCGAACATTCATTCTTTTAGGTCCTTCTACATCAATGTGCCTATCATTTAATTTGAATGTTGTCTATAAGTCTTTCACGCTGCTCTTGATGATTTCACGGATGCATGAATTTGTCACATTTTTGCATCCTTTGCTGCCATCCAGTTTGAAGCCTGAATCTAACAGATTATTTCTGATTAATTTGATGAGATGAGGAGCATCGGCAAATACAAAAAATTCGCGGTCATTGGATGCTGGATTCTTAAAGCTTGGGTTTTCAGTGTTTACACCTGTGTTTGTAGCAGCTTGAGATTTGTCGACCCCATGTCAGATACCATAGCAACCACAATCAATCCAGCTTCTTCCACCTTAATAATTATGTCATTCAATATGTCTTTCGTCATGTTAGTGTCAAAGTTGTAATACACTCGTTGCTTCCAAGGGGTTGTCAATCCCCTTAACATAGCACATTGAAGTCTGTTTTTAGGTTCATATATTATATCACTGCCTTTCTCATACGTCCAGTCGGATGCAACACTAGTCTCGTCAAATGACAACACACAAAGGCGCTCATAATCTGACATTTTTTTTCATTTTTTTGGCTCAAAAGCTGAATCACTGGTAACAGCACACCAGGTTCAATATCTAGCTGTGACACACGGCGGTTAAGTGTACTAACAGATGGGAGAAGAAGATGTTTCTTTTCCCTCATATATTTGTAAGCTTTTGGACTGTAGCTGTGCAGTACCAGTGCTTCAGCAATATCATCATCAGTGTAATTTGCAAGTTGTTTGACAGTTACCATTGCATCAAACTGTTTATCTGAAAACAATTTCCCAAGTCCGTTCTGCATATCAGACACACCCCTTTGGCATGACGCTTTAATTTGACCTTGTAGTATTTTTTTTTCTGTTTCCCATTTTTTTTGCTCATTAAGCAGAGCTGTTTTTTCCCGTTTTAAACTATCTACCAGTTGCTGAAGTTTTGCATTAACCTCAGTCAAGTGGGCAATATATTCATTTAGGTTACCGGTAACACTGGCAGGCTGTGAAGGCTTGCATATATTTGCATTAGTTAAAGGCTTCGAAGAACCTGCAACTGCAAGACAGTCAGAAGGTCGATTTTCTTGCAACACAGATGATCCCATCTTCTTACCCAGGCATTGTGCAATTCCTGAAAATTCAATGATGTTCTGTATATTAGTAGCTGAGAGAGAGAGAGAGAGAGAGAGAGAGAGAGAGAGAGAGAGAGAGAGAGAGAGAGAGAGAGAGAGTTAATGATCGAGACGGGAACAGATGCCACTCAGGTTTTTTTTTAATTACATTAAACAATAAGAATAGTAACACTCATTACTTGCCTTCTTACATTAACAATAAAAATATTAATACTAATTTCTTGCTTGCATAATAATTATCTGAATAAGAGTTATGGATCACATTTACAAAATTGTGATGAATAAATTGATGTAAAAGTATTAATGGGAATTCCCATTCCTGTGACCAGTTTCCTGTGTTAGACATCCACACAATATGCCACATCATCCTAAATAATTATCGCATTATTTCTACTCCTACCAAAAATACAAAGACACAAAATATTGACATTGAGCAATTTAATATAATAATATTCTGAAGCAATCTCACCTGTATCTGATGGTAAATGTAGTGTTGGAACTGCTCCAGGCTTGAATTCTTTGCAACTTGGAGGCACCGGTTTCCCAAGTAGTTCATATTTTAGATTTCTTTTAAATGCTGACTGTTCAAAATGCTTGCTGCATACCCGCTGTGTCATGGGGTTGAAATGATCCTTCCTCCCACACAGCTGTCTGTCTGTCTGTCTTGAGTCTCTCTATGTTTCGGAAAGCGAAAATAATGATAATATGATTTTCCTTTTGAATAATTGTAACAGTCACGCACTGTATAACTCGGCATTGTGACCGATGTTGGCGCGGAACAGAGAGAGAATGGGAGAGAGAGACGCACCTGAAGACCTGCGCGGCAGCTTGCTAACTGAGCCAAGGTCCCCACTCAGACCTCTTGTGAACCCGCTGACGTCTTGGATGCGCAGATCATAAAAATTTCGACCGCTCGTAGGTCGACCTCTCTATCTGTGGGCCTTGAACCAGCCAAGGATGCGGGCAAGCCAGCCATGGACGCGGGCAAGCCAGCCAAGGACGCGGGCAAGCCAGCCGAGGACGGAGGAGTGCCAAGGGTGCCGTCTTAACATGCATGTAGCTGACACAACACTAATACGATTTTAATTAACACCATTTGTTTAGCCATTTCAGGTGATTTATACGTGCTGTGTGTGTCTCCGTGTGGAGCCGTAACTAGTTTCCCTTAGGCTGTTGAATTTTATTCAAGTGTAGGTGGATGTTTAATATTTTTCCTGAATTGTGAACATTGCTACGCATTTTAAGTATAGTCATTCATTTTATTTTCTCCTTTCTTGTGTGTGTTTTGTTGCACAGTGGAGAAGGTAGTTTCATCATGCTAAGTATTAACTCATTATTATTTTCCCTCTTTTTAATGCGTTTTGGAAGTATCTGGGGCGAGTGAGCACACACTTAGCGGTGAATGATCATTACCTTTAGTACAGTTTAGCGGTAATACTTTTCCTTTTACCATATTCCTCCTCATGAAGCCTTATTTTACTAATGCCTCTTTTTAAATGGCAGGGAAACCTGACCCGGAGTTAGAAGCTTCGGCCGAGGTATATCAGAAATTGGTAAAGGATTCGGAAGAAACCGACGAGGATGAGAGAGTTCCTCCTCCTCCTCCTTCTCCTTCCCACCCGCATGATAAAAAAAAGGTAATATCTTAACTAACCAACAATCCACAATGGCCATTAAACTTCTGCCAACTACGGCATCAGTCAGAGCTTTCGCAGGCAATGAAGCGGATTACAGTGCGAGAGACTTCATCCTTCAATACGAGGATGTTATGAGTAATTCATTTGTGGTAGAACCGGGAGATGAAATCTCCTTCATTAGGTCCAGATTAAAGCCGGGAACAGAAGCTTCAGCTCTTTTGTACACCAGCGCGTTCATGGAACCGCAACAAACCAAAGATTATGACCAGTTTCGGTCACATTTTCTGGAATCGTTCGGGGAGAATGTTAAACACAGCCTCGTCAAGGGCATAAATGTAGCTGCGACCAACTTGAGTTCATCTGTGGAGAGTAAAGGTCTTTTTGCCGGGCAAGTGGACGCCTATCGGTTGTCTACTGATTTGGGCTCATATTTGAGAGATGGTGGTTGGGCAGAGGGAGATAATATGTCTCTATCTAATGTGATCAAATTTCTGGAATTTTTCATGTACATGGCTGTCATCAAGGGCCAGTTTCGAAAAAGTTATTTCTCCCTAGCCAACGGCCCCACTGACAAGTTGCACGATTTCGTCCTTAAACTAAATACCAAAATTGAGGAGAAAGACGGAACGCCAGTTCCCACTGTTGCCGTTGTAGAACAAAAAGCTGCTAATATTAGCGCGTCCTCATCGGTGGTGGTCCGCCACCGAAAAGCCTAAACGCCACTGTTCTTATTGTCAGCGAGACGGCCATACGGTTGACTATTGTATAAAACGTCAGCGGGATCGCAGGGCAAAGAGGGAAAGGAGAGGCTTGCAGATGTCAGGCAAGTCTGCTTCTCAGAAGAACCCGGCCGCTTCAAAAATTCGTGACTAGCTCTACAACACTGACAAATCCTGTTTTATCCACGGTACTGGTAGTCACACCACAGAGGAGTGTTTATCTGTGCTAAAGTTGAAGAAAGAGCGAGCAGTAAAGTTCGTGAAGCGGTCGGGGGAAGCCGCCCCCCCCCCCCCTCCCACCCGCCCTAAAAAACGACCCTGAGACTGCAGTGCAAGCTAACAATAAATAGTAACTTGTTTGAATCGGTTGTGGCCGCGTGCAGTCAGCCTGAAATTATGTCACTTAAAGTAAAGCTGGGTCAGCTACAAGCGTCATTTGCGGTCGACACCGGCGCTGCGGTTAATGTGTTGTCAGAAAATACGTACATAGCTTTAAAACGCGCATCGCGGGAAGGCCGCTACCAACTACGACCCTCTGACCTAAGCCTTTGCAGTGTCACCAAAGACAGGCTTAACATCCTTGTGGTGGTGTGTTTGCCAGTAAGTTTGGGACGAAACACCCCAGTCATGTGCTTGGATTTTTACGTGACGTTAAACTTTTCACTGCCGTCTGACGGTCTTCTTGGGTTGTTGTCACTGAGGTCTAACCGCATGGTAATACTTTCAGATAGTAATACAGTAAGGTTTCAAGGCCATGGAGCAACCTGTGCGCCTCGCTTCTCCCTGGGAAAGAAAGGAAATACCCAGCAAGGGTCGGGAAAGTGTTTCTCCTGAGTCCGTAATGCATACCGTTCCGACTCTTTCCACGGTGCCGGTGCATGACGCGGGCACCACCTCACTTCATGATAAACCACCAACACCACCTGATGTTTTCAGGGGATGGAAAAATGTCAATGCGATAGTCGTAGGGAATCATGAAATCCCTCAACGAACCGCAATGCACATCCCCGTGTCAGTCCATAACGCCACCGTAGATTGTGACATCTGCCTAGAAGGGCCTAGTCGTGTGAACACGCTAGCGATAGAGTCCACCCTAACACGGTACGCGAGGGAAGTAGGACCATAGCTTTAGTGGAAAACGCCACTGACGGTCCAGTTAGCTAAACTAAAAAAAATGGAGTCTTTCTGGGTCCCGCATTAGCGTTCGATGGGCAGGTGTCACCAGAACCTTTAGAGTTAAAGCGGACCTGTGTCGGCGCCAAGACATGTCAGGCCCCATCTGTCGATTCTTCAGTCAAAGTGGTCGATTATCCCGAGCTTAAGGGCCCGCTTCTGAAGCTTTTACATCA